>NC_035436.2:5613534-5915722 GCF_002127325.2 Helianthus annuus
CTTGGTTAGCCTATCTACAATCACCCAGATTGTATCATTACCTTTTCTTGTTTTGGGTAATTTGGTAACAAAATCCATTGTTATCAATTCCCATTTCCAAACTGGCATTTCTAGTTGTTGCAATAAACCTGATGTCACACCCCGAATCTCCACGTGTCACCGGTGGGCCCGGTGTGGGGTATGGTGACGTAGTTGGCATCGTCATAGACAAACAACACAATATAATAATGCACAGCGGAAGCAGAATAGATTCATTTCAACTTTAAATACAATGTAATAATAAATATCACGAGTAGTTGAAACGGATCCACAGGCGGATCAAATAAAATAAGAAAATTGTTCAACAGTTTATTGTCGTCCGAGCTTGCGAGACTATTGTGGACGCTCTTAGGAAACAGCCAGCCTAGTACGTATAGTACCTGCACTTAACCTTTTGGGAAAATACGTCAGTTTACACTGGTAAATACAAATTAACTGACTCATTTTGAAAATGATTGAAAATTGATTTAAATGCACATGGCATAAAACATTTTTATAACTTGGGATAATTATGCAATATAAACTTGTGAACGAATTACATGCTACTCGTGCGTTCGGTAGCCCGGGATCTTGTCCGGGTTAAAGATTAATAGACACACCACATTAAAGAGTTATACACGACGGGTGTACGCCTACACCCCGTGCTCTGGTCGTGGCCATCTCGTAAGATAATGCCAAGGATATCCGGGACACGGTCATTAACCCCCCAAAGGCTTAAAGTAAAACAAGACTGTTTAAACAAGCCGATCAAATTATTCCAATTGCAAACCCAAGGGTGCAAGATTTGTACGCTCGATCAAGCGGTATTCTATATACCGTACCCCAAGCCCGTATAGGGAAAATAAGTCAAAATGTATTTACCTGAGTAAGTATGAATCACAATTGGCAAGTGAGGGTAGCTTTTACTGGGCCTCCTATTCTGGAACAAAGGTTTATAATAACCTATTAGATTCCTAACGGGTCTTTTATTTAAGCCTAAGCTTAGACCGGTTAGTTTAAGGACGATACGGTACACGCGCACGATTAAGCGGAGACCGGATAGAATGTGATTTAGACCCGACAAGTTTGAATACTTGTATAATATGGGTATACTAAATACATTCTGGATTTTGAGACAAAAATGATAACGTTTGACCCGTTTCGGTCAATTTATGCAAACTAGTTACATAAACCGAACCGAACGCTAAAAGGGCGTTACGGGTAACCAAAAGAGTCATATGCAAGTTCCCTGAGATAATATGCTTTAAATATGATATAATATCAGCAAGTTATGTTCTATTATGCCCCGAATAAATTTAAACTCGATTTATGCCTTATAAGGGCATTTTGGTCATTTAAAAGATTATAAAAGAGTTAAATTGGAAATCTGAGTTACAGGTCTGATTTATACAGTAAATATACTTAGTTTGACATATTATAACAGTAGGGTATGACCCATATACGAAACTTATCATTTAAAATCAAATTATGCACCGTAGGGGTATTTTGGTAATTTCACAAGGGCTAAAAATGTCAAAACTGGAAATCTGAGTTCAAAATTTCATACTTACTGTTATTATATGAAAATATGCTAAATACATCAGTAGGTATGAATCTTATGTGTTTAATATGGGTATAACGCATACTATGCGTTAGAAACGCTTAAAAATGCGATTTAGAGCCATTTCCGGGTTTTTAAAGGAAAGCTGAGATTTTTATATTTCCAGAATGCTCAAAATAATTTATTTAACAAATACAATCAGTAGAAAAAGGTTTGGGGTCAAACGGATTTATAAAACTCATTTTATGGCTTAAACGGTCAAAACCGGCATTTAACCGAATCAACTTAGTGACCTATGATACGATCAGCCAAAAATTAAATAAAAATCTTCAAAAATCCCAAAATATTATATAACATCAGTGGGTAAAAAGTTTTATATCAAAAAGTGGCCTTAAATAGGTTATACGCTAAATGCGCCGTTTCTTTAACATAAAGTTATAGTTTTACGATATCGGCCGTAACTCAAAATCTGGACCACCAACTGATCTCAAATTTTCGGTGCAAGTCTATAAATCAGAAATAAAGATTTCTACTCTTTCACTTTTCCAAAAATCACGTTTTATATCAAAAAGGGCAAAATAGTCAACTTTAAGCATAATCGGAAACATGCATATGAATCGGTTAAGCATAGACTCAAGTTGTAAAAATTCCAGAGAGTTAAACTTAAATAAAAATGGTCAAAAATATACTCTAATACAGATCTCAAACATGCATGCACGGATCCGAATCGAGAGTCAACGAAAAAGTCGTTTTATAAGACTTTCGGTTCCAATCCGGGCTTATACTAAAGATTGTCGAGTTGATCATGGTAAAACATATTCTTACATTCATTATAGAGCTATTTTTGATGATCAAACTGATTGCATGTCATCTACATTACCATTTACGCTATATTTCGCAAAAACGATTTCTGTTGACTTTTTAAGAATAACTTTGACTCGACAAATAGCATGCTTAGAGTGGGAATCAGAGAATACCCTTTTGAGGGTTTGTTTCCCACATAAATACCAACTTATAAGTGGTTTCAATTTGAGAAATGACAGAGCCAAATTTGTTTAATCGAAAAGTCAAACTATATGAACAACGGATTGACTTTTGGCTAATAATCAAAGCTAGAACGAATTAGAGGATGATATGAATGCTTACAAAGGTCCTAATGAAGCTTAGATAACACTTGGAAGTTGCCTTGTCGATCAGATTGCTCCTGGAATGCCTTGTGAGTTCTTTCAAGTTTTCTAGTGTTCTTGTTACAACACAAGTGCCTCAAAAAGTGAACAATTGATCTGATTTATGGAGGTTTCAGGAGTTGTGAGAGCATCACAGGTGTCCCAACATGCATGCTCATCTATTGGTGAGTTTTGGAGGTGCTCATAGCTGTCCTCAACTCAAAAATTGGACCAGAGTGCAAAAATTCGTGAATTCTGTTACTGGCAGGGGCATGCGGCCCGCTTAAGGTAGCCCAGGCGGGCCGCCTGGGGTTCTGCAGGTCCAAACATTTTTCAAATGTTGGCAGTTTTGGTCCCTGTCTTCGCACGCGAGGTTTTGGCTAAATATTTTGACTCGTAAACCCTCAAACTTGGTTTCTAAGAACCTTGGGACATTTACCAACATGGTAATGTCCTCGGTTAACTTTGCGCTCACCCGAAAAGTCATGAAATTTGACGTTGACGCTTTTAACCCCTCAAGTACGGTTTTGGCCATAACTTTCTCATACGATAACGAAACTTCATGAAATTTTTACCACATATTCTAGTGAGTATATTTTAGCATTACAAAGCTTCGGGTCTGCCAAAAGATCACTCAGAGGTATAAATTCAACATGTTGACACTTTTAGCCCCTATAGTTTGAAATTCCTCACTTTCGTGCATTTTCCGCTTCGTATGATCCATGATCCATCCGTTTAAGGTTATAAACATTATGTAGGGTTATTATAGAGTCTATTTATCCAATTTTGACACTTTGGACCCTTACGTTCCATAGTTTTCACTGTTTGTCAACTTTAGTCCCTCTAAAGTTTATTTTCACATACCGGAAGTCTATGACACGTGTCAATGCATTATTGGACGTAATTTTTCGAGGTGTTACACCTGAGGGTTTCTGATGTTCAACTTTAACTTGTGAGCAAGTTAAGCATTTAGAAACATAGACTGCTATGTCCTTTTTCATTCCTATCCACCAGAAATTTTTCCTTAAATCTTGGTACATTTTATCACTTCCTGGATGCATCGTATATTTACATTTATGGGCTTCTTCTAATATACGGTGACGTAAATTTCCTAATTTAGGTATCCACATTCTCTTTTTATGGAATCTCCAAATTCCATCTGTTCCTTGTTCTAATTCCTTAATCATTCCTTTTAATTTTTCAGTATCCTCCTTGATTACTGATTCTTGTGCTTTTCTAATCTGATCATTTAAATCTATTTGTAGATTTAATTTAAGAGAACGTACCCTTTTTGGCTTTTCGTGATACTTTCGACTTAAAGCATCAGCCACTACATTGGCTTTTCCTGCATGATACTGGATATCACAATCATAATCACTAAGTAACTCCATCCAGCGTCTTTGTCTCATATTCAACTCTTTTTGCCCAAAAACATACCTTAAGCTCTTATGATCTGTGAATATGGTAAACTTGCTACCATAAAGATAATGTCTCCAAATCTTAAGGGCAAAAATTATAGCTCCTAATTCCAAATCATGGGTTGAATAATTTTCTTCATGACTCTTAAGTTGTCTAGAGGCATAAGCTATAACCTTTTGACGTTGCATTAATACACATCCATAACCTAACTTTGAAGCGTCACAAAAGACTACAAAGTCTTCAGTTCCTTCTGGTAACGCTAGTATGGGCGTATGGGTTAATCTTTGCTTAAGGACTTTAAAAGCTTCTTCTTGTTTTGGTCCCCATTCAAACTTAACAGATTTACAGGTTAACTTAGTTAAAGGAATGGCTATTCTAGAAAAATCTCGAATAAATCTTCTATAATAACCGACCAATCCTAAGAAACTTCTAACCTCGGTTGGTGATTCAGGGGTTTTCCATTTGGTAATTGCCTCAATCTTTGTTGGATCTACATGAATTCCTTCATGGTTAACTAAATGTCCGAGAAATTGTACCTGTTCTAACCAAAACTCACATTTTGAAAACTTAGCATAAAGCTTTTCCTTTCTCAATAAACTTAAAAGTAATTGGAAGTGCTTTGCATGCTCTTCTTTACTTTTAGAGTAAATGAGAATATCATCTATGAAGACAATTATGAATTTATCCAAATATGGCTTACATATTCGGTTCATCATGTCCATAAATGCGGCTGGGGCATTGGTTAAACCAAATGGCATGACAGTAAATTCATAATGACCATACCTTGTTCTGAATGCGGTTTTAGGAATGTCCTCTTCCTGTACCTTTAATTGATGATATCCTGATCTTAAATCGATTTTAGAGAAAAATCGAGCTCCCTGAAGGCCCGTTGCCTTCTATTTATAGGGCTGCTATCTATTTATAGGGCTGCTATCGGACTCTCTCGCGGCCCGTTGCCTTCTATTTATAGGGCTGCTATCTATTTATACGCCACTACAGAAATTTAGAAAGAAAGAAAGGAAATGAGTGAGCAGACTGAAGGCCCATTGCCTTCTATTTATAGGGCTGCTATCGGACTCTCTCGCGGCCCGCGTGGGATATGGGCCAAGGCTTACGCGGCCCGCATGGCCTAGGGGTCTAGGCGTAGCTGATCCGGGTCACCACCTAGGTTCAACACGCGTTATGACACGTGTCCTCACCGGGCTGTGCCACAACTTGGGTCACTCGCGGCCCGCATGAACTTAACCGGAATCATACGTGGCCCGCCTGGACTTAAGTTTCACCAAAACCAACTATAGGCTTCGATACGGCCCGCGTTAAGTTGAGGTGAGGCCCTACGCGGCCTGCCTCAGCTTAATTTTTAGTGTTTTTAATTTATTATATATATATTATAATATATTTTGGGCTCGGTTTTCATATACGGGGTGCATATAAAGACATATTGAGACATTTTAAGATATATTAGGGTGTTAAAAATTATTATGAGGGTGTTGGTTTTACCGAGGGTTGTTATACCTACTAGCATGGTTCTCTCTTGCTTCACCAATACCCGCCGACACATTGTCGTAGATCGCTTGATCTCCACGGTTCCGCAACCGATACGACGGTATTTGCCTTTGATTCACAAAATCTGCCACACTGGCAGAGATTTCCCTATGCTTCTTCCTGTACCTACGCCTCGGTCCCCGTGGACCGGAAGGATCAATTTCCTCCTCAACATCGGGCATCTCCTCATCGCCCTCTTCTTCATCACCTTCTTCATCACCCTCTTTGTCATTAAACCAGTAACTATCCCCTTGCTCATCTTCAACCGTGTGCAAATGCCCAAAAGCTTTCACGGTTATTTTCCAATGTCGCCTCATAGAGGCGAAGTTGAATTGATCAATAGGCTTAGACGCCCACAGTGAGTCTTGAGGTAATGCATTCTGTTGGAGAATCATGGCGCTAATCAACCTTGCATAAAGAATCATCTTTCGTTTAAACGATTCCTGCGTATCCCATGTGTTGATCATAACAATTTGACGCCACGAGAGCTTGGGCGTCCCATATAATAATGCATGCAAAACCCGACAGTCGGGTGCCTTCACCGTTCCACGGTCTCCGAACCGTACCATAATGTTCTCTAACGAGATACCTTGAAGTATCTTTCCAATCAAAGACAAATCGGCCCTTGAATCACCTGCACCCCCAGAACCCGGTAGGGTGTCCTCTAAAAGCCTCACTGGGTCAGCATCGTTTTTCTTGTTGTCCAAAAACTGATCATACCCATAATAGTCATAGGCGTCCACCCCAAGCGAGTCAAACCTCGCAATAGCATTCATATGTTCGAAGGACATGACCATTTGACTTTTTCCAATGTTACCAATCAACTTCCACCTATGAGCCGGCCTATCAGAGTGTTCAAAACGAAGGGTAGATAGCCACTCATAAACTGCCCCCAAGTATACCCGAGTAGTGATATCATCACACCAGTCAATCACTCGTTCCCAACCAAGTTTCTCAAACCTTTACACTATACTAATCTTCCTAAACTCCTCAACATCTACCGTACGTTCACAAACCGCCCTGTCGGGTACGGGTTTTGAAATACCCGTAACCATTTTCATCTTCCACATCTTGGCTTCTAACCTCTTATTGTTGTAACGAGAAAGAGCCTTTGTTTTCTCTTCCATCCATGCCGAAGCCGACCTACTGTTTTTTTTCTTCTTCCCACTTCCAATCTTGTCGTTCAAGTTGCCCATCGCCCTCTTGTACGTTGCTTAATTGTTCCCAACGTCTTTGATATACCCCGGAGCCCGACCCGGCTCCCGAAGATGAACCTTGACCGGAGGTCTTTGCTTTCTTACCTCCTCGAAACATGGCTACAATCACAAGACAAAGACAACAACAATTAGTACACTCCAAACCTTCAACAATCTCAAACTTTGAACATGGTATGCAATGTTGAACTTTAATCAAATTTTAGATGTAAAATCGCCTTTTTAAACTTCCAAAGTCGCTTATTTTATCATCTATATCAACTAAACATGTTTTATCCTAAGATTTTTCAAAAGAAAATCATGGCTTCAACAATGTTCAACATCACTACTATGTCCAATCATGCCAAAATTTAGTGTAATCACATCACTACAACTAAAGCATGCTCAAATCCCACCCAAATCAAACAACCACCCTAAAATTTATGCTAACACATCCTACATTGTGATAAACAACCTACTCTTAAACAATAAGTTTAAATTTTCAGAAGAAATCAACAACACATATGAAAATCATGCATAAATTAGTGAAAGTTCATACCTTTGGTGAAGATTGACAAGAAGAACTAAAGAAAAGTGTAAAATAAGAAGCTTGGACGAACACTCTTCAAAACCCTAAAACGCACGTGCAGAAATCTTGCAACCGAGCAAGAATTGATGGAATTTGTTATGGGGGTTTTGTTCCTCTCTGAAAATCACTCAGGATAGGCTCAAGAAGCAAGTGATTTGGTTAAGGATTGAGAAAGTTATGAGTGAAGTAAGGATTAGGGTTCTAGAGAGAAATTGGGGAAGATGAAGTTGGAATGCAAGAGAGAGAAGGGGAAAACGTATAGATCTGAATTGAAAGTAATATTGGGTTGATTTCGGGTCAAAAGTGTGGTTACAAGATGTTTCGGGTCAAGTTTTATGCCCAAGGAAGAGTTTGGATGCGATTGTGAGCCACAAAACACGAATCAGCGTCGGATGAAAATTGAAGCACCGTCGGCGACGGGCATACCCACCGTCGGCGACGGTCAACGAGTTTTGGCTGGGTGGCGACGACTTATGTCGCTGTCTACGGCAAAAGTTGGGCTACGGAGATTTTTAAGCACCGTGGGCGACGCACCATGCCACCGTCGGCGACGGTGCATGGATTTTCCATTTTAAATTTTTAATTTTTTTTTTTGAAAAATGGAGGAATTTTTATTAACTTTTAATAAAGGGCTATGTACATACAAAAATCCTATAAATTATTAAAAATGTTTTTGTGATTTTTTATGAGTTAAAATTTGAAACGCAAAAACCGTTAACGGCCCTACCACCCCCCGAAAAGTCGTGTATTGTCCCTAATACACACAAATAAGTCTATAAACATACCTTTTGTCTTCAAGACCCGTTTATGATGTCCGGACTTCACAATTACAAAGGTTAGTAGGAAACGAAAACAATTCACACTAAAGCACTCGAACAATGAAATCAAATGTACATAACTTTACAAAACCTATTACCGGTCCTTTCAGTTGACCTCATAGGTTGGCACACTTACCACGAAGTTAACCAACTCCACATTCTCATCTTTTTTCTCATTGTTACCATCAAAAAAATGGTTTAAGGCGATGCTCGTTGACCGTTTGCTTCGACCCGTCCTTCGGGTCCTTGATTGTAACATCTCCAAGCCTTCCGACCCGTGTAATCACATACGGGCCCATCCACTTACTCTTGAGCTTTCCGAGAAAGTATTTAAGCCTTGAATTGTAGAGCCAAACCTTTTGACCCACTTCAAACTCCTTTGGCTTCAACTTCGCATCATGTGCCCTCTTCATGTCATCCTTGTATTTTGAGGCACACTCATATGCTTCTTCCCTAAGCTCCTCCAACTCGCAAAGCTTTAATTTCCGCTCTTTACCTGCATCATCGTATTTCATGTTAACTTCTTTAATAGCCCACCAAGCACGATGCACAAGCTCAACCGGCAAGTGACAATTCCGCCCATAAACTAAGCGATAAGGAGTGGTTCCAATAGGTGTTTTATGAGCTGTTCTATAAGCCCATAAAGCGTCATTCAACTTCGTTGACCAATCCTTTCGGTCGGGTCGAACGGTCTTTTGCAAAATTTCTTTTATTTGCCTATTGGAAACCTCAACTTGACCGCTTGTTTGTGGGTGGTAGGGAGTAGCAATTCGATGGTCAACACCATATCGTTTCAAGAGTTTGCCAAAATTAAAATTCTTGAAGTGAGATCCCCCCTCACTAATGATCACTCGGGGAACCCCAAATCTAGAAATTATATTCGTTTATACAAAATTGCAAACAACGGTGTGGTCATTCGTTTTGGTGGCAATCGCTTCGACCCATTTGGATACATAATCGACCGCCACCAAAATGTATAAATTGCCATGCGAATTAGGGAATGGGCCCATGAAATCGATCCCCCATACATCAAAAATATCTACAATGAGGATCGGTTGCATGGGCATTTCATCCCTTTTTGATATACTCCCTAGCTTTTGACACTCAATGCAATTTTTAGCGAAATTAAAAGCATCTTTGAAAATCGTCGGCCAATAAAGGCCGCTATTGAGCACTTTGTGCCCGGTTTTGTGACCACTGAAATGTCCCCCACAAGCAAATGAATGCAAGTGCGTCAAGACACTAGGAATCTCCTCGTCGGGTATGCATCTTCGAACGACTTGATCCGGACAAAACTTGAATAAGTCTGGTTCTTCCAACGTGTAGTACTTGATTTGAGATAGGAAGTGCAACCTCTTCCTTCTATCCCAATGAGCCGGCAAGTCACCTGTAACCAAATAGTTGACAATATTAGCATACCATGGTAATGCTCCAACTTTTAAAATTTGCTCATCGGGAAAATTCTCATTGATCTCTTCACGGGAAGAATCCTCCACACTCAACCGAGACAAATGGTCGGCGACCACATTTTCACTCCCTTTCTTGTCTCGGATCTCCAAGTCAAACTCTTGTACAAGAGAACCCATCGGATTAGTCTCGGCTTCGCATCCTTCTTGTCCATGAGATACCTAACTGAAGAATAGTCAGAATAAACAATGACCTTAGTCCCCCATATATAAGCACGAAACTTATCCAACGCATATACCACCGCAAGTAGCTCTTTCTCGGTAGTTGTATAATTCAATTGTGCATCCGAGAAAGTCTTACTTGCGTAGTAAATAGCAACCGGTTTCTTATCTACCCTTTGACCCAACACGGCCCCCACCGCATAATCACTTGCATCACACATAATTTCGAATGGTAACGACCAATTCGGTAATTGCAAGATTGGGGCCTCAACCAACTTTTGTTTTAACACATTAAAGGCATTTTGACAATCTTGGTTAAATTCAAACGGTTGATCTTTTAGCAATAATTTACACAGGGGTTTGGTTATATCACTAAACCCTTTTATAAATCTTCTATAAAACCCCGCGTGACCCAAAAACGAGCTAATACCCTTAACATTCGTGGGATACGGTAAGGTAGAAATAACTTGCACCTTTGCACGATCAACCTCTATCCCACGACTCGACACTACATGCCCCAACACAATCCCTTCTTGAACCATGAAATGGCTCTTCTCCCAACTCAAAACAAGATTTTTCTCAACACATCTTTTCAAAACCTTTTTCGAGTTGGTCAAGGCATGTATCAAATGACGACCCGAATATTGAGAAATCATCCATGAAGATTTCCAAAGACTCCCCCACCATATCTGAAAAGATACTCATCATACACCTTTGAAAGGTGGCGGGGGCATTACAAAGTCCAAACGGCATTCGCCTAAATGCGAAAGTACCGTATGGACAAGTAAAGGTTGTCTTTGCTTGGTCTTCCGGATGTATAGCAATTTGATTGTATCCGGAATAACCATCCAGAAAACAATAAAATTTTTGTCTGGCCAATTTCTCAACTATTTGGTCAATAAATGGTAAAGGGAAATGATATTTGGAAGTTGCAGCATTTAACTTCCTATAATCAATACAAATACGCCACCCGGTTACCGGCCGAGTGGCGACCTCTTCACCTGCGTCATTTGTGACGACTTGAATACCCGCCTTTTTTGGAACTGTTTGTGTCGGGCTCACCCATTGGCTATCCGAGATAGGGTATATGATACCTGCATCTAGCCACTTTAACACTTCCTTCTTGACCACCTCTCGCATATTTGGATTTAATCTTCTTAGGGTGTCACCGGAAGGACTCATACCATCTTCCGTGATGATCTTGTGCATCACCACCGAGGGACTAATTCCCTTCAAATCCGCAATGGTCCACCCGATAGCGGCTCTATGGATGACCAATACCTTCATCAACTTCGCTTCTTGCTCCCCGGTTAAATTGGATGCAATAATTACCGGGAGCGTGCTACCTTCACCCACATAAGCATATTTAAGATGCTTGGGTAGCACCTTCAACTCTAACACCGGAGGCTCTTCCAACGACGGTTTTAACTTTGTGTCGATGCTTTCCGGAAGGCTTTCCACTTGGTGTGTCCAAGTAGGCCTTCCTTCCTTTGCCGCCATAACCTCCAATTCCTTCATCTCTTCATCCATGCTCCGATTTGTTTCTCCTTGTAACCTGTCAAACATGAAACACTCCTCTATTGTGTTTTTCTCTTCGACACTAGTGTCGCATAGAGGTATACACTCGTCAACTATGTCCGCCATGTAACATTCATCGCCAACTAGAGGATCCGTTAATCTTGAAAAGACATTTAACGCAACCGACGGTTACCAAAAGTCATGTCGACCATGCCCGATTTGCAATTAATTTGGGCATTCGATGTTGCCAAAAATGGTCGACCTAGGATCACCGTTGGTTGCTTTGTTCGGTCCAAAGAAACATAATCTAATACAAGAAAGTCCACTGGATAATAAAAGTCCTCGACCTTGACTATTACATCCGTGACTATCCCACGGGGTAGTTTAGGAGTCAAATCGGCTAACACCACGGTAGTGTTAGACACTTGAAGTGGACCAAAATCGTATTGGTCATATAAGCTACCCGGCAAGATACTCACACTTGCCCCAAGATCCAAAAGTGCCCGTGTCATTTTGAATTCACCCACTTGTATAGAAATAATGGGCGCCCCCGGATCTTGAAGTTTTGGTGGAAGTGCACCCGAAAGAATTGAACTCACGTTTTCGGTTAAATCAAGTTTTTTAGGAAATTTGTGAGTCCTCTTTTGGGTACCTAAATCCTTCAAGTATTTAGCATATGAAGGTATTTGTTTGATGGCATCCAAGAGTGGTAAATTAATTTTTACTTGTTTAAAAATTTCCCACATCTCTTCTTGATGTGGGCCTCTTTTGTTTACCACTTTCTTAGATGGTCCCAAAAGAGCTTCGGGAAAAGGGGCGGTATTAACCTCCACACCCTTGTCCTTAGCCTTTGGGACGGGAACGGTCACAACGGGTGTATCTTTATTAAATTCATTTTTGTTTGACCCGTTTGACCGTTACTACCTTCATCATCACTCGCATCTTCCACCACCCCTTCAACAAACTTGGGTGATGGTGGCTCAACACCATTATCTATCACTCGACCACTACGTAAAGAAATTTTATTTATCGGTACCTCACGTGTGTTTTTTGAGCTCGACCCATGATGCTTAGGGTTCACCGTGGTGTCGCTTGGAAGTCCTCCTCCACTTCCGCGAATTTGAGCCATCTCTTGAGCAAGTTGCCCCACTTGCTTCTCCAACGCCTTATGGGATTTATCTCGTACCTCAAACTCTTTCTTCATCTCTTGATTTGAATGATTGATAGCATTCATAATAGCATCAAATTTCGAATTGATCGAGTCATCACCTTGAGAGTTTGAAGCATTACTCCCATTTCCGCCTTGGTTGTAACCTCTTTGATAATTACCTTCACGGTTTTGATACCCTTGGTTACCCCCTTGATTGTAATTCCTTTGGTAACCCCCTTGGTTACCACCTTGACGATTGTTGTACGAAGACCCACCTTGACCTCCTTGGTTACCCGATTGAAAATTCGGGTTCATTTGGTTTGAAGCATTACCATACCGGAAATTAGGGTGATTTCTCAAGCCCGGATGGTAAGTGTTGGAGTTCATGTCATATTGCTTTCGGTCCCCATACACTTGGTTAACTTCCTCGGTGTAATCACCCGACCCGTTGGACTTTGTTCCGCTCTATGCCCAATATCACCACACTCTTCACACACTTCAAATTGAACCGCGTTCACTTCTTTCTTCTTCATTCGGGCCATTTCCCGCTCTAACGTAGAAATCCGATCTTTAGAATCAAGATCGGGAAGTGACCGGGAAACGGGATGCTTCTTGGCTCGATCGGCCGATTCTTTCTCTTTCGAACGCTTGCTCATTCGTTCCAAAAACTCCCAATCATCGTCTTCATGGTTGCTTAAAAGGGTCCCATTGCTTGTTGATTCAAGTCGGTTCCATGTATTGTCATCTAGGCCCCGTACAAAGCACTTAACCAACTCCCACTTCTCGATTTGATGATGAGGGCATCTTCGCATCATTTCCCTAAATCATGTAAAGGCTTCATGCAACGGTTCGCCCGATAATTGGCGAAAAGACCGGATTTCATCACGAGCATCATCGGTCTTTGCCATAGAGTAGTACTCATCTAAAAACGCTTGTTGCATTTCCCCCCATGTGCGGATGCTATTGGCCGGGAGTGTAAGAAACCACTGCTTCGCTTTGTCCTTTAGTGAAAATTGGAATAATCGAAGTTTGACCTCCTCTAAGGCAAAGTTGTGACCCCCGATAGTGTTGCAAACCGAAGAAAATTCCGCCAAATGCGTATACGGCTCATCATTAGACCTCCCATTGAAGTGGGGAAGTATATTGATGTAGTGCGGCTTGCAATCAAACATCCTCCTTTCACATACTATCGGAGAGTCATTTTCAGTGACTATTGGTCGAAAGCGGTCATTCACTCCCCGTGGAGGTTGTTGACGACGTTGTGGACCGTTAACCTCTTGATCGACCGGCCTTCGGTTATCTCTTCGATCACCACCCCTATCATCTCTTCTATCATCCCTTCGATTTCCACCTTGGTTACCCCTTTGATTACCCCCTCCCACGAAACGAGGAATCCGATTAGGGTTGCCATTGTTGTTGTTGTTGTTGTAAAACCCGTCATTTCGGTTCCTTTGGTTATTATTTCGTGGCTGGCGGTTATTTTCGTAACCGTCATTCCTCCTATTTCCTTACCCATAGTCTTCATCCAACATAATTGGCATTTTGATAGCCAATTTCTTCATCTTCATACTCTCGAGCATTGTAATCATTACCTCGATTGATGTATCCCCAATCTTCATCATCGTCCACCCGATTGTCATAATAACCCCCATCCCATCATCCGAATGTTCGGTATGAATGCTTACGTGTTCCGGCGATTGATAACCGGGAACACTATAAGGCTCATCATCGGGGATTGCATTTCTCAAATCATCGATGTTGAAAAACGGGTCTTCATTCGCGGGATTGCCGCGATCATGATTACCTCTACGATCGGAATTGACATTCCGATCATCAAGGTTGATGGGTAATGAGGCTTGTCGATGAAGGGTTTGTTGTTGGGGTGTTCGTTGGGTGTTGTTGGGATTTTGGTTTCGGAAAGGTGGAGTGGGTGGTCTAGCGTTGACATTACCACCAGGTTGCTCTTGAGGTATAGGTTGGACGTTTTGGGCGGGATAAAAGGTTCCTCGGGATTGAAATTGATTAGGATTGAGGTTTTGATTGGAGTTGAAGTTTTGATTGGAGTTGTGGTTCGCCATTGAATCGGTTTCAATGGTCGGTGTGAGTGGTGGTGCTTGGTTGGTTTGATTAGAAGCAAGTGTTGCTTCCAATCGGCTTGCTAAGTTTCTTCTTGCGATTCTTTCGATTTCCGGTTCGTAGACTAACGGTGAAGTCCTCCCGGAGTTCCGCGTATGCATACACTACCTGTATCCTGCACAAGTAACACACCCGCGTAACAAGGAAAAAGACAAAATGCAAAAAGAAAGCTACACAATTTAAACAGTTAATCACACGAATTCAAACAATATCCAAACACAAAGCGCACGCACTCCCCGGCAACGGCGCCAAAATTTGATCGGAGTGTCGCGCTCCGGTCAACGATAATATTTATATACCCTAATTACCCTTAACAAATAGCTAGTGGCAGTGAGGGGTCGAACCACGAAGAGTATGTGGTTTGTGTACGGATTTGATTGAATTATGAAGTTGTCACAATTATGAAGATTGCTAAGATATATTTTTGTGTTTTTGTTTGATTGGAAGATGTGAATTAGAATTACTAAAATGATTAATTAGATTAACTACTCAAGATTACTAAATGCAAGAATTGGAAATGATTGTTTGAACAATAATGAGAAAACAAGGTTCACACCCGGTTTCAACAATTGCAAGACTTAGGGTTACTATGTATTTTAATTAGTTTTACTTGAAATAGTTCATTAACAGGTCACAATCACAAAGCTTAGGTGTCAATCGCCATCAACGTCGTAAACAACGGACCATGATACACTTCGTTACTTTGGACTAGCAAATCCTATCGAAAGACAAGGCATAAATACGTGTATTCATTTCACAAAGTCAAATTTAATCATTCACTCGACAGTTTGCAAATTCAATACCAACGTAGGACAATTGTCTAAGATTCAAATGCAATTCAAGTTGTCACAAAACAATTAACAACCATAATAAACCCTAAACCTTACAAAAGTTTACACCGGGGTGAAACCTCCAAGGAATTAGCCGAGCATGATCGAAGAAACTTGATCACCGGATGTTGAAAGCTTGACTTGGATCATCGTGACATGTGAAGATGGATTGATGGATGAAGGTTAGGGTTTTGATTGAATGATGATGGTGAATGGATGAGTGGAATGGTGGATTGGTGAATTGATGAAGCTAGGGTTTTGAAATCAAGAAGAAGATGGTGGATTTTCTTGATTCGGGTTGTAAGAATGATGGATAGGTCAATGGTAGGTGAAGTGTGTGTGATAATGGCTCCAAGAATGGTTTTCAAACTCCCACTAAAGTGTAACTCCCGAATAATGCCGCAACAACCCTTTTTGATTCGTTATTTGACCCAAAGCAAACAACAATCGCGCAGCAACATTGGAGGGCCGTCGCCGACGGCCTGATGCCCCGTCGGCGACGGTCCATGCTTTTTGACTTGGTGCCGACGGCTAAGCTCGCTGCTTACGGACAATTTTGGGCGACGGTTGATTACACTAACCGTCGGCGACAGCCCATATGGGCGTCGGCGACGGTGCCCAGAAACCATATCTTCTGTTTTTCGCGTTCCATGCTCCCGGTTGACCCGTCTCGCGTTCCGGTGGTTTATTTTTCATCCCGGTGACCCGTAAAGCTCCCGAAAAGCTCCTTAAACTTCGTTAGACTTGCAAAATACATATCTAATCAAGAGTAGGCAATTCAAAACTAAAACTTGTGTAAAAACATCAAATTAAACAATTACAAGCACCGGTTTTCGACCACGTATCACACGCCTCCAAGCGGTGATACTCCACGGGTGGATTTTGGGGGTGTGACAGATTGGTATCAGAGCCATTGGTTATAGTGAACTTGGTTTTAATAAGGGGAAAAGGTTTTTGTTAAAACTAGACTATAACCTGTACAGTGCTCAACGATCCACAACGACACTTCGCTCCACGTGCAAGACTCACAATTCTAGGTGATATGGTTTATGTTTTATTGCCTACTTGTTAGTTACATAGTACTTTGCTCATAGTATGCTTAGATGAACGTAACAACTATTGTTTAAGAACACATGTGTGCTTACTCTCTTCTGTCACGCACTTTCGCGAACCTCACTCACTCATGTTTCCTTTGGTATGAAGATCATGAGTGGACGTGTCAATATGACTCAAGCCCAGTTGACGGCTTTGATTAACGAACAAGTCGCTGCGGCACTTGCAGCCGCTCAGGCAGGAGGTCAGAACGCTCAGCCACCTGTATGCACATTCAAGACGTTCATGGACTGTCGTCCTAGCACATTCAGTGGCACTGAAGGGGCCGTTGGACTCCTCCACTGGTTCAAGAAGCTCGAATCGGTCTCCGAGATGTGTGAATGCCCTAAGGCTCGTAGGGTGAAGTATGCCACCGGTACTCTAGAAGGCATTGCACTGACTTGGTGGAATGCGCAAGTACAGATGCTGGGGTTGGCGGCTGCTAATGCCACCCCATGGAACGATTTCAAGGAATTGATCAAGCGAGAATACTGCACTCGTGATGACATCCACAAGTTGGAAGTGGAGTTCTTTAACCTGAAGATGATAGGGTCAGAGATAGATGCGTACACGAAAAGGTCAAACGAGCTGGCTATCTTGTGTCCAACTATGGTGGACCCTCCTATCAAGCGCATTGAGTTGTACCTCAAAGGCTTAGTACTAGAGATTCAAAGCCATGTGACCTCCGCTAACCTTGCTACTATCCAGGATGTTACTCGTCTTGCTCATCGTCTCACAGACCAGGCGGTGGAACAGAATAAGCTGCCTAAGCGTATCGGTGCTACTACTACCACCACTTCTGTTATTCCCAGTGACAACAAACAAAAATGGGATGGAGACTCTAGTAAGGGTTCGACTACAGTTCAGTCCCAGGCGCAGCAACGAAAGATCGATGACTAGCAGAGTCCTGGTCAACAATCTTCTGGTAGTCAAGGGCAGGGTGGATATCGAGGAAACCCTAAGTGCAACAAATGTAACAGACACCACAGTGGTCAGTGCAACAAGGGTCGTTGTCAGAGGTGTCTCAAGATGGGTCATGAAGCCAAGGACTGCAGGAGCTCACGACCTGCAAACCAGAATCGTCAGCAGCAACAGCAAACACCACAGAATCAGCGACAACAACAGGGCAACAAAGGATGTTTTCAGTGTGGC
This sequence comes from Helianthus annuus, assembly GCF_002127325.2. NCBI lineage: Eukaryota > Viridiplantae > Streptophyta > Magnoliopsida > Asterales > Asteraceae > Helianthus > Helianthus annuus. The sequence goes on from NC_035436.2 coordinate 5,631,350, forward strand.
GCTGAAGGTCACTTCAAGAGACACTGCCCACAGTTAAACCAGAATCAGAATCAGAACAACAACCAGGGAAACGGGAACAACAATGGGGGAAACAACAATGATAACGGCGCTAGGGGTCGCGTGTTCGTGATGGGTCAGGGTGAAGCAAGGAATGATCCTAATGTGGTGATGGGTAAGTTCCTTCTCGACGACTTTTATGTTACTATTTTATTTGATTCGGGTGCCAACACCAGTTATGTGTCTCTAAAAGTTAGTCAAATGCTTAAACGCACACCAACACTTTTAAACACCAAGCATGTCATAGAGTTAGCAAATGGTAGAAGTCTAGAGGCCACACACATAGTTCAGGGTTGTAATCTTATCCTCGCTGATCAAACCTTCTCTATCGACCTCATACCTATAGCTCTGGGTAGTTTCGACATCGTTATTGGGATGGATTGGTTATCCCAACAGCAAGCAGAGATCCTATGCAAAGAAAAGATTGTTCGTATTCCCCGTCCTGATATAGAACCTCTCGAAGTTCAAGGCGACAAGAGTGGTGCCGTGGTGGGCATCATCTCCTTTCTCAAGGCCCAGAAGTGTTTGCGCAAGGGCCACACCGCTATTCTAGCACTCGTTACGGATGCATCAAAGAAAGAGAAGAGATTAGAGGATGTTCAAGTAGTACTCGACTTTCCTCAAGTGTTTCCTAAAGATTTACTTGGGTTACCGGCTCATCGCCAGGTCGAATTCCAGATCGAGCTAGCTCCTGGAGCAGCACCCATAGCTCGAGCACCTTATCGCTTAGCTCCAACCGAACTGAAAGAACTGTCCAAACAATCGCAAGAACTTTTGGATAAAGGTTTTATTCGTCCTAGCTCTTCGCCTTGGGGAGCTCCAGTATTGTTTGTGAAGAAGAAAGACGGTGCCTTCCGTATGTGCATAGATTACCGCGAACTCAACAAGGTGACCGTGAAGAATCGCTATCCACTCCCACGCATTGATGACTTGTTCGACCAGCTGCAAGGGTCGAGCTACTACTCAAAGATTGATCTGAGGTCAGGCTACCATCAACTTAGAGTTCGGGACGAGGACGTCTCCAAAACAGCATTCAGAACTCGCTACGACCACTATGAGTTTCTGGTCATGCCATTCGGGTTAACAAACGCACCTGCAGTCTTCATGGATCTTATGAACAGAGTGTGCAAGCCTTACCTCGATAAGTTCGTTATAGTTTTCATCGACGACATCCTGATCTATTCTAAGAGTCAAGAGGAACACGAACAGCATCTACGACTTATTTTGGAACTCCTTCGAACGGAACAACTGTATGCCAAGTTTTCAAAATGCAACTTCTGGCTTCGTGAAGTCCACTTTATAGGCCATGTGTTGAACAAGGATGGGATTCATGTTGATCCATCCAAGGTAGACTCGATTAAGAACTGGCTTGCACCTCGCACACCAACGGAAATACGCCAATTCTTGGGTTTGGCAGGTTACTACAGAAGGTTTATCAAGGATTTCTCCAAGATTGCGCAACCTCTCACTTCGTTAACTCAGAAGGGCGTCACCTATCATTGGGGTGATGCACAAGAATCTGCATTTCAGCACCTAAAGGATAGACTATGTAGCGCATCGATTCTTTCATTGCCAGAGGGCACAGACGACTTTGTGGTGTATTCTGACGCATCAATTCAGGGTCTTGGTTGTGTATTGATGCAACGGGATAAAGTCATTGCTTACGCCTCGCGCCAACTTAAGATTCACGAAAGGAACTACACTACGCATGACTTAGAGCTGGGAGCTGTTGTTCTTGCGCTCAAGATATGGAGACATTACCTGTACGGTACCAAGTGCACCATTTACACCGATCACAGGAGTCTCGAGCATATCTTCCAAGAAAAGGAATTAAACATGCGGCAACGTCGATGGGTCGAGCTTTTGAATGATTACGAATGCGCAATCAAGTACCATCCGGGCAAAGCCAATGTGGTGGCCGACGCCCTCAGTTGAAAGGATACTACACCTAGGCGTGTACGAGCGTTGCAACTCACTATTCAATCTAGTCTTCCTGCATAGATACGGGATGCTCAGGTGGAAGCATTGAAACCATAAAACGTCAGGGCTAAAGCCATACGCGGCTCAAGGCATCGGTTAGAACAAAAGGAAGACGACGCTTACTATGTAACGAGACGTATTTGGGTCCCACTTTATGGCAACCTACGAGAGTTTGTAATGGATGAAGCACATAAGTCTCGCTACTCAGTACATCCTGGTTCAGATAAGATGTACCACGACCTCAGAACTACGTATTGGTGGCCTAGCATGAAAGCACACATAGCAACCTACTTTAGCAAGTGTTTGACTTGTGCGAGAGTCAAGACGGAATATCAAAAACCATCAGGCCTACTCCAGCAACCAAAGATACCACAATGGAAATGGGAGGAAATTTCCATGGATTTTGTTACTGGCCTGCCTAGATCTCAACGTGGGAATGATACTATTTGGGTGATCGTGGATCGACTCACAAAGTCTGCTCACTTCTTGGCTATCAAGGAAACGGATAAGTTCTACACCCTAGCAGACATTTACTTAAAGGAAGTGGTTTCGAGGCACGGGGTGCCAACCTCCATTATATCTGATCGCGATGCGCGATTTACTTCTGAGCTGTGGCAAGCAATGCACAAGTCCTTTGACTCACGTTTAGACATGAGCACAGCTTATCATCCACAGACGGATGGGCAGTCTGAACGCACCATCCAAACTCTCGAAGACATGCTTAGGGCATGTGTGATTAACTTTGGCAACGGCTGGGAAAAGCATCTGCCATTAGTAGAATTTTCGTATAATAACAGTTACCACACCAGCATTCAAGCTGCTCCGTTTGAGACATTGTACGGGCGAAAATGCTGATCACCTCTTTGTTGGGTAGAGGTGGGTGACAGCCAGATCACTGGCCCAGAACTTGTGATAGACGCAACAGAAAGGATTGCTCAGATACGGCAACGAATGGCGGCGACTCGTGACCGTCAGAAAAGCTACACTGATAAGCGCAGAAAACCACTCGAGTTCCAGGTTGGGGATCGAGTGCTACTCAAAGTCTCACCTTGGAAAGGTGTAGTTCGTTTTGGCAAACGAGGTAAACTTAACTCACGTTACGTTGGACCGTTCGAAATCATTGAGAAAATAGGCAAAGTGGCCTACAAACTGAACCTACCAGCAGAACTCAGTGGAGTTCACAACGTTTTCCACGTGTCGAATCTGAAGAAGTGCCTGTCAGATGAGACCCTCATAGTTCCTTTGAAGGAGCTCACTATCGACGATCTGTTGCGATTCGTCGAGAAACCAGTTGAAACCACGGACCGAGACGTTAAGGTCCTCAAGCACACCAGAATACCTCTGGTTCGAGTTCGTTGGAACTCCCGTCGTGGCCCAGAGTTCACCTGGGAACGAGAAGACCAAATGAAACTCAAGTATCCCCAGTTGTTCGAGAACAATGCAACCACTACTGAGGCTGAAGCTACTACAGAATTTCGGGACAAAATTCCAAATCAACGGGGGGATGATGTGACACCCCAGGAAAACCAGTAAACAATACAACTAGCTTCCTCAATAACCGCATGCTAAATTTCGGGACGAAATTTCTTTCAACTTGGGGATAATGTGACAACTCGTAATTTGAACCTATCTTTGTGTTGGATGTAACGTATGTGAACGTTATATGATTATGTGAACTTGGTTGATTAATTGAATGTTATGTTTGATATTGTGTTATGTGTTATGTGTGTGTATGTAACTCGATCGCACAAGCCCATTCGGGCCACACCCTTGTACTCGAACCATAAAGGCAGCCCATGAAGGGTTCGGCCCACTCCCTTACTTCGAATAACACCTAGTATGTTAGTATAAATTCTACACTTCACCAACATACACAAAGTTTACCAAACCCTAGCTCTCTCCTCTCTCTCTAAGCCGACGGCCACATCTCTCTCTCTCTCTCTCGAAGCTCTCTTGATTCAGATCATCCTTGTTCTAGCCTATAATCGGTTAGTGTTTCATGATTTGTTAAATGATGTTATGATTCCATGATTTGATATAATGGTTAGGGTTGTATATATGATGAATGATGATGTTTACGTGAGGATGTTTATGTGAATCGGATTGCATGTTATTGATTTTAGGAACCGAATGGATGTATGTAAATCGACTGTGATATGTTTGAACTCGGATGATATGTGTTAATCCTAGTGTTTAATCCGATTGAATGTTTTGATAAGTTGTTGTTCATGATTATGATTAATTAGGGTTTATGTGAATTAGTGATAACAACCTTGTTTTGATCGAATAAACGTTAAATGGAAACTGTTTGATTGTTTTGACCACACATATGGAAACTGTTAAATGGTGTAACTGAATTGCATAAGTTTAGGGAATTGGGTAGCAAATCGCACAAGATCAGATCTTATCACATAAGCTTTCTGATCGTACAAGTCCTTGGTCGCACAAGGATTAATCGCACAAGATAGGTACAATTGCTTAAACTCACAGTATAAGTTAGCTATGCATGATCGCACAAGACCTTGTGGATCGCACAAGGCAGTGCCGATCGCACAAGGCTTGGGCCACACACACCTGTTGAACATTTTATACTGTTGGGCCGAATAGCCCAAACACAATCGCACAAGTTACCCGGATCGCACAAATCCATCCGGACCGCACAAGACCAATGCATGTTATTAATTTGGGCCGTGTATCTACGTTTGGGCTTTTAACTTTTCGGGCCGGGCTTATGTTGGATCGCATAACATGCTATGGATCGCACAAGGTTGTGCTGATCGCACAACATGTTGGGCCGGGTGGTGTTTGGGTTTCAACTACCCACTCGCACAAGATGTTATGGGGCCTACACTGTTATCTCAGCCCAATACATCCTGATCGCACAAGTCGGATATGTTATGTACTTGACTGTTAATGTGTTGCCATGAACAATACGTGTTCGTAACCTGTTAGCTTACGTGTAAACTTATGTGCACCACTTAAAACCAAAACCTGACTTGTATGGTAACCATGTTAGGACGTGGTTGACCCCTTATAGCTCAAGTAACCTTTTTGTGTTCTGCCGAGTAAACCAAGGTGAGTTCACACTCTTACCAAGGCATGGGATTCCCGGTGGGTTGGGAATGGGATTTACATGACTACGCGTACGTTTTCACTACTAGACTACTTAACACTGTCCTCGGTTTGGGAAGGACACCAGTGCTAAAACCTACGTAAAGCCTACATACTATTGTCCTCAGTTTGGGAAGGACATCAGTGTTAGAACCTACGTACTATTGTCCTCGGTTTGGGAAGGACACCAACGCTAAACCTACGTACTTGCTACGTACTGTCCTTGGTTAGGGAAGAGCGCTTACGTAAAACCTACGTAAACTCATACTTACCATTGTCCTCGGATAGGGAAGGACACTTATAGATACAACCAGTCTAGTACATACAACATGGGAAGCCCCCACTTATTACTGTAAAGATTTGGGAACAAGGGTACTGGGTAAACGCATGGTTATGAACGAACTCACGATTTCTGAACGAACTCATTAGCTAAACAATCAACTGTGAACTCGCTCAACTTTGTTGTTGACTCTCTGTTACATGCCTTGCAGGACGTTAGGTACTCATGGAGCTTGCACTGGGAGGCGTAGTCGTTGTGGGACATGGATAGTGGATGCCATGTTAAAAACATTATGACATTTTGAACCTATTACTTATGTTTGGGTTTTCACAATTATGCTTCCGCTAAACACTAAACTATGTTTTGTTTTGAACACCTTTTATATCGATGGGTTGAACTTTATTTAGTACTTGCAATGTTCGATGTGATTGGTGGCTTGATCCTGGTCATGTCACGCCTCCAAGCGGTGATACTCTGCGGGTGGATTTTGGGGGTGTGACAGTTACAACCTACACTTTGATTCTCGACCATAACTAGATCGTCACCCGCTTCATTGACATGATTTTTCACCTCACTTGTTTGTTCAACCTTAGTTGTGATGCTGCCTTCTACATACACTACCATATTTCCTTTGCTTTTTTTCATGCCTTCGACGCCTGGTGTTTTTTGCTTCATCTTTGTAGGTAACCTGCCTTAAACGCCTTTACATGCTAACATACTGGCTTTAGGTGTAGCCCAGCCGTTCCAGGTCATTACAAAGCTACTCGACAGGTCCCCACTTGTGACACACAAATCCTCTCTGACAGTTTTAACATTAAAAGCCGATTTATTTTACGAGTGCCAACCCCACCCATATTGACCCGTCTTCATATTCTGGTGTCTCTCAGAAGTGCCAAAAGCTGCATAAACTCCACCCATGCCTCCCTAGTTGTCGGCTTGTTCTTCCATTGCCAATCCCACACAGTCACCTCCCCTATTTTTTGTAGTTGTCCGCAACCCAAGACCATTTGTTTGCTGCCATTATGTACATAATTGGATAGTTATCCATAAGACACTTGTTCATAATCCATACATCAACGACATAGTATAATTTTCAACATAATGCACATGTGCATATAATTTAATACAACATCATTTGCAGTAAATATAATGATTTACAATGTATATACATCATTTACAGTCAACATAATACCTTTAGTCACAAATCGAATGAATTGCAACTCTTGATGTTCTGTATTTGTAGGTATCTTGTGACTATAAACTGCAGTAGATGGACCAACAATGTCAGCATCAGATGTATGATGAGGATTATCAGAGAATGTATGACGAGGAACATCAGATGTGTGAGGATCGACACGTGATGAATCAGAGGATGCCATGTATAGGGTGTAAATGGTGGGTTGTTCGTTGTGAATGCCGCCAGAAACACCGTGCCCGGATGTCGTCGCCGTGAACTCCGGTGAGTTACCTGAACGCCGTCGGCCGTCGTCGTCAATGTATACAACAATCTGATCTAATGAATGAAACCCTAATAATTTGTTGTAGATCGTGAACAGAGTGGTGAGAAGAGGGGCGCATGTTTTATAATGAATATCACATAATTACAATTTTGCCATGTGTTCACACTGGTTCTCGCGGTTCTCGCAATAAAGGGTGGTTCCTAACGGATCCTTAACCTGTATGTGTGTATATATATATATATGTATATATATATATATATATATATATATATATATATATATATATATATATATATATATATATATATAGGGGGCCGCTAGAATGAGAACCACCCCGAGTTGTAAGAACCGCGAGAACCACACCATCTGGGTCGCCGTTTACCATGATTTTTTTTACAACTAGATGTGTGTATTATAAAACATCCGTAAAAAAAAATTTTAAACGCCGCGCCCGAGGGGGTAGTTTTTTACACCACAAATTTGGTGTAAAAAAAAGAAAACAAAAAAAAATAAAAACACCAAACTTGTGGTGTAAAAAACTACCCCCTCGGTCGCGGCGTTTAATTATTTTTTTTTACGGCTGTGTTTATAATATACACATCTAGTTGTAAAAAAAAATCATGGTGAACGTGTAACAACTGTCACGAAAATCGATAATTAGGATGGTAATTAGCTATTAAGGAAACCCTAATTGAGAAACCCAAATAATTCCGCATAAGCCCTAAAATTTTCATAACAATCGGAATCAGGATCAGGGCCCCTAAAACTCAGGGGGGTTAAACCCTAGTGGACGTTTATCCTCTAAATTCGCTGTAGAAACGAAAATTTTTCGTTTAACTTACTCAGCAAGGCTATCTAGGACACGAAACAACCTAGGCTAAGAAATAGACCCGTCGCGCCACGCGACGGGTACACATGTCTTCTTCGCGTGGCGCGAGGAAGCACATTTTTCAGATATAAATAGGGGACGTTGGCACTTGAATTTTGGTGTTACTTCGACGTCCAAATTCACCTTATGCACTGAGTTATAGTCGAAACAGATTCACAACACACACGATTATCGAAACGCTGCCGCAATCAGGGTAATAACTCGATCGCTATTACGATTCAATGTCCGATTGATTATAACTATCCAACGATAGTCCAGGTGCTGCTCAATTGAGCTTGTACTTTGATTAATCATCGTGATTTCGACTTGAATATTAGAGTGTTGTTCGAATTCGGACTATGCTCTGTTATTCGTTGTGAATCCGATTGAATTATCGAGTATTGCACTGATTAATCGTTGTGAGGGTTTAATCTCGTGAATTGACGTAACTGCTGTATTAGTTACTAACCTGCCTGTGTGTGCATTGTGTTAAACTAGGTGTAATCAAGGCTAATTAGTAGGCAATATCTATTTGCTCGTTAATCTGCAATGTGAGTCATTCTTCTTTTTAAATTGTTTTCTCACAGTTTGTGAGTAAGTATTACAATACCTCAAATTATTTTCAAGGTTATAATTACAGGGATTAAGTCTTTGTAATCACCAAATTACAGCTGGTATGTGGGGTATTGTGCACATTACTATTCTTATCACTCTAGGTGAGTGAGTATCACTCTGTGTGAGTGAGCCGTCACTATTTGGGGCGACGGGACCCAATAGTGGTATGACCACAGTCACAGATCCGGTCGAGTGACAAATACCCATTCTTGATAATTGGTTGATAGAAACATTGTAATCGCTCTTAATACTGTAAATTTATAACTAACGGGTCGTTTTAGAAAATGGAATGATTCACTCAGTATTTCCCCGCTGACTAAACCTTTTTCAAACATGTTTCAGGTGATCTGTGTGATCCAGGAAAAGTGCAGTAAAGCACTACAAGCTCAGAGAAGTGGCTCAGTGTGAATAAATAAATAAAAACATGTTTTGGCAAATAATGATTTCTGTGTGAAATCAACTGATTGTAAATTATGGGAATTTATCCCTAAAACTTTGTATAATATATTAAACGAGCAATTTTTACGGTGAAAAGATCCTGTAATAAAAGACTTCCGCTGCCGCATAAATTAAATAAAACGGGTACCACCGGGAACTGCCTCGCGGCCCCCGACTCCGTCCAGGGTGGGTCGGGGAGCCGTGACAGTGAAGGTGGTATCAGAGCTAATTACTATACCCTACAAAAAGTAACTTGGGGTGTCTTAGAGTAAGTCAAAAGTTGTGTCTCTTTACATCACACCTTTTACTAAAACCCTTTGGGGTGCCTTAGAGTAAGTCAAAAGTTGTGTCTCTTTACATCACACCTTTTACTAATATCCTTTCCTTACTAAACATGTAACCCAAACCAACATGTCCCAATATCAAAAGTTGTGTCTCTTTACATCACACCTATTACTAATACCCTTGCCTTAATAAACATGTAACCCAAACCAATATGTCCCAATATACACACCCTTTTCTCTAAATCAAACTTCAAGAATCATGTCTTTTTTAAGTCAAACAATTTAAAACCGAAAACTCATAGATACGGGTATTTAGGAAAATAAATACTAACTTGGGGTATGTTTAAGGGTTGCGTCCCTGCTTCATGATTTACGAAAGCATCTGGAACCGGTTGGCATTTATCTAAAACATTTACACCCACCGGTTGAAAATGGAACCGACAAACATTCATACCCACGTGCCTATAGAAACATTATATACATTCAAAGTTGTTGCACAATATTTCCTTAATTAACTTACCCTTTTAAATTAACTAAATTTGATATTACATGAAGAAGCGACGCATCTTTTACCCCAAACCTATAAACCCTTCAATCTTCCTAAAATCCATTTTCCTTTCTTCATACTCCATTCATCTTTAGGAACCACATCGGTTTCCCAGTATGAATAACGTTATCCTTCCTTCAAACTCCAGTCACTAATGAATATAAAGTACCAAACAACCACGCACGCCATACAGTTCCGCCAGTAACCGCCAACAATGTTTTCCCACCGATTCTCCCTCGCCTTAATTTTCTGCTGTTACCAATCTTCACTTCGGTTCGCCCCTGATTTTGTATGTTTTCACTGTTTATCAATCGTTTTATATATTCGCTTTTGATTACTTCGGTTCAGATTTTCAATTCTTGCTTCATCAATTGTTTTATTTTTTTACTGTTGATTATTTTGGTTTGTTTTTTATTACTTCGGTTCTTTGTATGATATGAACGGATGTGAATTTTTGTTTGTAGATTTTGAAAGTAAGATAGAGACTGAACTCACAATCATAAAACTTTAATCAAATTCTATCAGACCTTTAAGGAAAAGTTCGGCAAGAGACTACGATCCCGGTTCCGATGAACATTCAGTCTAAATTCTCCGAGTTTAATAAAATGATTGAATCTGATTAGACATTGAAAGCATTCGTTGTTTGCAACGATTTCATATCAGGTAATCGGTTAGATCTCGCCGCATGTTTATTGATTCGCATGCCTCTTAATATACGCTTATGTTATTTTATTTTAGTCGATGGAATTCCGATTGAAACCTTACAATTTATACAAAATCATGTAGAATTTTGAGTTAATTATTAGGGATGATCTTATGATGTTTATACAAGTGTCTGATCAATTGGTTTTTAATATTTTTTAAGCAATTGTTATCAAAATCCTTTTTTATTAAAATTTCTGATCCATTTGTTTTGGGGCGAACCATGATCTCGGTATTTTCATGTAAGTGTTGTTTAGTATTTTAAAAATAAATTTAATCAAAATTATTGGTGAAGAAGAGGATTAAATTTGATCAAATTGAGTTCAAATCGTTCCTCAACAGGAAGATATTAAAACCAATTTGACTTTTGTAAAGTTAAAGTTTATTTGTTTCTTTGTGTGTTTTGTTCAATTTTCGATTTAAATACTTCTTTGATTATTGATGATTTAATTCGTTAAATTTTAGAATCGGTTGTACACGCCCGTAGGTGTTATACTTCAACCTTCACATCCTGTTACAACTATCAAATACCTTTTAAAAGAGCATGTATGTGATTGCTGTGTTTTTTGAGAAAGATGAAGAAGTAAGAGGGCCATTGTTGGGTTAGTGTGAGTTTATGTGATGACTAATGGTTGTGTGTGTTTTTAATCATATGAAAATATTAACAAAATCTTTGAAAACATTCATATAGATGGAATTTCATTTGAGAAAATTTGAATTTTCTTTCAATTGTACGAATTGGGAATTGTGAAGTTTGTTTCAATGATTTTGTATCACATAATTGGTTAGATCCTGCCGCATTTTAATATTTTACATAGTGATTTGCATTCATAATCAGGTTCCCGCCGCAACGCGCGGGATAGCGTCAACTCGTTACTAATAATTAATAACTATTGAGCCACTGATCGAGCCACTGATTTAAGCCTATTACGGAATTAAGTATTTGACAAAATACTTAATCCTATTAGTTATCATTCTGTGATTATTTGTTTTATTAACTGATTATTTGATAGTTACAGTATGGGTAAAAAAAAGCTGTCTGCTATCTACCACAAACTAGATGTTGCATCTTCTTCTAAAAACCCAGTAAATTTAGAAGAAGGAATCTTTGTCCGCAAGGCAAACTATGAAAATCCTCTTTCCCCAGAGAAAAGGGATTCGATACTTAAAAAGAGTCAGGAGAAAAAGAAACCCCGAACCAAGAAAGTTAGGTTTAACCCAGAAGTCCAAGAGTTGGGCAATAGTACACCTTGGGAAGATAAAATAGACAAGAAATGGGCAAATCTCTATATGCTAGCTACTGTAGCAGAAAATGCCAATCTTTAAATATCCGATAAGTTGGGTCTAGTAAGAGAAATCACAATCCAGTAAATAAATAAAGTCCTAGCGTGTTTATTTCTGTTGTCCTTTGTATAAATTGGTATGCAATAAAACTTCAGTGTTTGTTTGTTAAACTTTGCTCCAAAGTTTTAACATTGCATTCTTGTATTTTGCATATATACTATGCAGCATGAATGAGATGTCGGAATCATTCCAGAATCTCAACTTATATCCAGTGCCTATCGAAGTCTCTCACGACTTTACTGGTTACATTGCTGACATAGAAGAACCTGTGGAATTCAAAGCTCCACCGTTGGAAAAAGCCAAACCTAAAAAGAAGAGAAGATACGTAGGGTGGAGGAAAGTACGCCGTAGGAAACCAGCAACTAGGAGACTTCCTAAAATAGAAAATCCTGTGAGCATGAACAAGGGAAAAGAAATAGAAACTGGAGAAAGTTCGAAACCACCAGAAAAGGAAATAGGAATAGATCTTAAGCAAAAGGGAATAGAAATTGGCGAAAGCTCTAAACAGTCTGAGGAAATCACGTTCCAAGACGAAATAGACCGCCTACTAGATAATTGTGATGTTATAGAGCCTATCAACAATAATCTTTTCTCTTATCTTGTTACAGCCCAATTTCCACTAAACCTAGGACCAGCTATTCCAGACCCACTAGTTCACACCAGACCATTAGGCCAAATGGAGGAATGGTGGACTAATGACTGGCAATTCCAAAATATAGTTAATAGTCCTTATAGCTTCCTTCCACAATTTGAACCAGAACCACTCCCGAATCCTCCCATGAGTAATGAAAACCTAGCTGAACTCCGTCAGTTCGGTGAAGAACTGATAGGTACAGGTAATAGGATCAGGGAAATGGGAGAGCATCTAACTTGGAAGTACGATGAGAGGGAGCATCGTTACTAGAACCGTCAGTTAAACCCCAGAAAGCCGTATTGTATAATAGTAACTTAAAATTCTGTAAAATGGGCAATAAAACTCTGTAAAATACGGTGTGTATGGATGCATATACAATATACCATAACAAAGTAAAAGTCGAGAAATCGACAATTTTGGTTATGCATGTATGTTGTGATAATCTATGTGAATTTTGTCATTGATAAGCTAGACACTAATAATTTTACCAATTAGCAGATGGAAAACGCTAATAATGAACCAATTAATGAAGTAAATCAATCTGAGCAAGAACAAGAAGATCAATATATAACTCGACAAGATATTGAGCACTTTATCGCCCAAGGGATAGCTCATGCTATTCCAGAAATTGTAGCTGCTGTTCAGAAACCTGCCGAACCACAATTAATTCCTAGTAAACGTATTCCGGAAGATAACGGCAGTAACAGCATAAATGGAGGCGGCAATCATGATGATCATGATCCGCAACAGGCCCCACTCCCTAAGAGAATAAAAGCTGCAACGCCTGGTTGCACTTACAAGGAATTTCTTGCTTGCAAACCCGCAGAATTTGCAGGTAATGAAGGGGCAACTGCAACACTGCGTTGGTTAGAGAAAACCGAGGCAGTAATTGCAATAAGCAAATGTGCTGAAGAGGATCAAGTGATGTATGCATCAAATCTGTTCAAAGAAGGAGCACTCGAATGGTGGAACACGGTCCTTCAGGCAAAAGGGAGAAGGATAGCCTATGCCATGAGTTGGGAAGAATTTAAGAATCTTGTAGAAAGAAAATTCTGTCCCGAATATGAAAAAGATCAAATGGCAAACAAATTCCTAAGTCACCGCATGACAGGGGTAGATTGCCGGGGCTATACTTCGACATTCTTTGAATACGCAAGGGTAGTGCCAACACTGGCTTCGCCAGAACCGGTACTTATCTCTCGTTACATCTGGGGGTTAATTAGTGAAATCCGAAACATCTTTAAAGCTGCGAGACCTTGTACTATTGACGATGCGGTAGAATTAGCTAATACCCTAACGGATGAGTTGGTACGCACAAGAGAGGAAGATCGTAAGAAGGAAATAGCTCAAAAGATTACCCAAGGGTTTCGTATGGGTAATATCAAGAAAAGAGGAACAGGGCAATCCTCATCATCTCCTTTCTGCAAAACTTGCAAAAAGAAGCATTATGGACAATGCAATATAGTTTGCAATTTTTGCAAAACGAAAGGACATCGGGAAGAAGACTGCAGGAAGAAAACAAGAATTTGCTATAATTGCAGAGAAAGAGGTCATTTCCAATTTGAATGTCCTAAATTAGCTAAACCTGTAGCCAACCAAACCAAACCAGCTGAAGGAGCAACCAAGAGAAATGCGCGGGCATTCCAGCTGACCACCCAAGAGGCCGAACTCATTCCGGATGTGATAGCTGGTACGTTCCTAGTACATGACGTATTTGCAAAAGTATTATTTGACTCTGGTGCGAACCAAAGTTTTATTAATACTTCATTTTGCCAAGCTCTTAAGTTACCATTAACCACTCTTAGGCAAATTTTCACAGTTGAAACCGCAGAAGGAAATTCTGTGAACATAGATAAAATCTGGCAAGAAGGAAAAATAGAATTATTAGGCCATAAGTTTTCTGCAAATCTGTTACCAATGAATTTAGCCGGATTCGATGTAGTATTAGGAATGGATTGGTTAATAGCCAACCATGCACGAATCCTATGTGACAAAAATGCAGTAGAAATTCAAACCCCTACAGGAGAAGTAATTTTAATTACTGGAAATAAACCTTGAAAGCCATTGAAATTCATATCAGTAATGAAATTGGCTAGCTATTCAAGAAAACAGGAAATAGTGTATATGATTTCCGTAATCATTAACACTAAAGATAAGGAACTTCAGGACATCCCCGTAGTCTCAGAATACCCAGATGTTTTTCCAGAAGAATTACCTGGATTACCACCTAATAGAGAAGTGGAATTTAGAATTCATTTAATTCCAGGTACTGCACCAATAGCCAAAGCACCATATAGATTAGCACCTACCGAAATGCTAGAATTGAAAGAGCAATTAGAAGAATTATTAAGCAAAGAATTCATACAACCGAGTTCATCCCCTTGGGGTGCACCAGTACTGTTTGTGAAAAAGAAAGATGGATCAATGAGAATGTGTATCGATTATAGAGAATTGAATAAGGTTACGATTAAGAATCGATACCCACTACCTAGGATTAGGGCTGTCCAAACTGCTCGACGATCGAAGATCGCTCGACGATCGCTCGAAAAATGCTCGTTCGATTCCCGCTCAGTTTGTAAATGAGCCGATCGGATCGGTTCGATTCAAATTCAATCCGAGCATGAGCATACCTCCGCTCGCTCGTCGATCGCTCGGTTTCGCTCGAATTATTTTTATTAGTAATTAATATATATTTTTATATTATAGATTTTATAGATTAAACACCTAAAAAAATAAATAGCCCAAAAAAACTAAAAGCCCAAATAACATTCAACCCAACCCAACTTAATATTTAATATATAAATCTAGTATCTAACCCTAAATCTATTCCTAAAAGATAATTACCTAATCAGTCGTATATTCAATCGCCGCTCTCTATTCTCCCTAATCAGAGCATGAGCATCACTTTTGCAATCGGTTTTACAAATTTGATCCGCTCGGATCGGATCGGTTGTAATTCAATCCGAGCATGAGCATCACTTTTGCGATCGGTTTTACAAATTTGATCCGCTCGGATCGGATCGGTTGTAATTCAATTCGAGCATGAGCAGACCCTCGATCGGATCGGATCGGATCGTGAACACCCCTACCTAGGATTGATGATCTTTTTGATCAATTGCAAGGAGCTAGGTATTTCCCAAAGATA
This sequence comes from Helianthus annuus, assembly GCF_002127325.2. Classification (NCBI taxonomy): domain Eukaryota; kingdom Viridiplantae; phylum Streptophyta; class Magnoliopsida; order Asterales; family Asteraceae; genus Helianthus; species Helianthus annuus. The sequence goes on from NC_035436.2 coordinate 5,646,815, forward strand.
GATTTAAGATCCGGATACCATCAGTTGAAAGTACAAGAAGAAGACATACCTAAAACTGCTTTCAGAACTAGGTATGGTCATTATGAGTTTACAGTCATGCCCTTTGGATTAACGAATGCCCCAGCAGCATTCATGGACATGATGAATCGAATCTGTAAACCATACTTGGATAAATTTGTGATCGTTTTCATTGACGATATACTTATTTATTCCAAAAGCCAAAAAGAACATTGTGAACACTTACACGTTCTCATAACTTTGTTAAGAAAAGAAAGGCTTTATGCCAAATTCTTGAAATGTGAATTTTGGCTGCAAGAAGTACAATTCTTAGGTCATGTGGTAAATCATGAAGGTATCCATGTAGATCCTGCTAAGATAGAAGCAATTACGAAGTGGAAAATCCCACAAACAGCTATGGAGATAAGAAGTTTTCTAGGCTTAGCTGGATACTATAGACGATTTATCAAAGATTTTTCTAAGATAGCCGTACCATTAACTAAATTAACCTGTAAAGCTGCTAAGTTTGAATGGGGACCTAGACAAGAAGAAGCCTTTAAGATTTTAAAGCATAGATTGACGAATGCACCAATCTTAGCTTTACCCGAAGGAACAGAAGATTTTGAAGTATATTGTGATGCTTCAAAATTAGGCTATGGAGGTGTGTTAATGCAACGCAAGAAGGTAATTGCGTATGCTTCTAGACAATTGAAAAAGCACGAAGAAAATTATACGACTCATGATCTAGAATTAGGAGCCATAATTTTTGCCCTTAAGATATGGAGACATTATCTGTATGGAAGTAAGTTTACTGTTTATACAAATCATAAAAGTTTAAGATATATATTTGGGCAAAAAGAGTTAAACATGAGGCAAAGAAGATGGATGGAGATGCTGAGCGACTACGACTGTGATATTCAATATCACGAAGGAAAGGCAAATGTAGTTGCAGATGCCTTAAGTCGTAAGTACCATGAGAAACAGAAACGAGTTCGTGCTCTGAGGTTAAATCTACAAGTAGATTTAATAGCACAAATAAAAGAAGTTCAAAAAACAGCAATCAAAGATGATGCTGAAGGAATGAAAGGTTACCTAAAAGAACTAGAACAAGGAAATGATGGAATTTGGAAATTCCATAAGAAACGAATTTGGGTACCTAAGCAAGGAGAGTTAAGAAATAAGATTTTAGAAGAAGCTCATAAATCTAGGTATACCATGCACCCAGGAAACAATAAAATGTACCAAGATTTAAGGAATAATTTCTGGTGAATAGGAATGAAAAAGGATATAGCCGAATACGTATCCAAGTGCTTAACTTGTTCACAAGTTAAAGCTGAACACCAGAAACCTTCAGGACTACTACAACAGTTAGAATTGCCTGTATGGAAATGGGAACTCATAACAATGGACTTTGTTACAAAGTTACCCAAAACCAAAAGAGGTAATGATGCGATTTGGGTAATCATAGACCGATTAACCAAGTCAGCTCATTTTCTACCAATAAAAGAAACCTTTAGCATGGAAAGGTTAGCACAACTGTACGTGGACGAAGTAGTATCCCTACATGGAGTCCCGCTCTCCATTGTATCGGATAGAGATAGTCGTTTTACATCTCATTTCTGGACAAGTTTTCAGAAAGCAATGGGAACTCGACTAAATCTAAGTACTGCTTATCATCCACAAACAGACGGACAAAGTGAAAGGACAATACAAACTCTAGAAGACATGCTCCGAGCATGTGTAATTGACTTTGGTGGTAATTGGGATAGCCATTTGCCATTAATTGAATTCTCCTATAACAATAGTTATCATTCAAGCATCGAAGCTGCACCATTCGAAGCACTGTATGGACGCAAGTGCAGAACCCCAGTATGTTGGGCAGAAATATGAGAAAGTCAATTATCAGGTCCTGAAATTGTACAAGAAACTACTGACAAGATAACTCAGATCAAGGAAAGACTGAAAACAGCTCGAGATCGTCAGAAAAGCTATGCAGACAATCGTCGCAAGCCTTTAGAATTTCAAGTCGGAGATAAAGTACTTTTAAAAGTTTCTCCTTGGAAAGGAGTAGTACGATTCGGTAAGAAAGGAAAGCTGAGTCCCAGATACGTAGGACCATTTCCAATAAGCCAACGAATAGGACCAGTTGCGTATCGTTTACAACTACCAGAAGAATTATCTGGAGTACATGATGTATTTCATGTATCCAATCTCAAGAAATGTCTATCAGATGAGTCCCTGGTAGTACCTCTTCAAGATGTAGAGGTGAACGAAAAGTTGAAGTTTATAGAGAAACCACTACAGATCGAAGATAGAAAAGTCAAATTTCTCAAACATAAACGACTGGTGTTGGTCAAAGTCAAATGGAATTCAAGGAGAGGACCAGAATACACTTGGGAGCTAGAATCAGAAATGAAGCGCAAATATCCTCATTTATTCCAATAAATCTCGAGGACGAGATTTTTCTTAAGGTGGGGAGGATGTAACAACTGTCACGAAAATCGATAATTAGGATGGTAATTAGCTATTAAGGAAACCCTAATTGAGAAACCCAAATAATTCCGCATAAACCCTAAAATTTTCATAACAATCGGAATCAGGATCAGGGCCCCTAAAACTCAGGGGGGTTAAACCCTAGTGGACGTTTATCCTCTAAATTCGCTGTAGAAACGAAAATTGTTCGTTTAACTTACTCAGCAAGGCTATCTAGGACACGAAACAACCTAGGCTAAGAAATAGACCCGTCGCGCCACGCGACGGGTACACATGTCTTCTTCGCGTGGCGCGAGGAAGCACATTTTTCAGATATAAATAGGGGACGTTGGCACTTGAATTTTGGTGTTACTTCGACGTCCAAATTCACCTTATGCACTGAGTTATAGTCGAAACAGATTCACAACACACACGATTATCGAAACGCTGCCGCAATCAGGGTAATAACTCGATCGCTATTACGATTCAACGTCCGATTGATTATAACTATCCAACGATAGTCCAGGTGCTACTCAATTGAGCTTGTACTTTGATTAATCATCGTGATTTCGACTTGAATATTAGAGTGCTGTTCGAATTCGGACTATGCTCTGTTATTCGTTGTGAATCCGATTGAATTATCGAGTATTGCACTGATTAATCGTTGTGAGGGTTTAATCTCGTGAATTGACGTAACTGCTGTATTAGTTACTAACCTGCCTGTGTGTGCATTGTGTTAAACTAGGTGTAATCAAGGCTAATCAGTAGGCAATATCTATTTGCTCGTTAATCTGCAATGTGAGTCATTCTTCTTTTTAAATTGTTTTCTCACAGTTTGTGAGTAAGTATTACAATACCTCAAATTATTTTCAAGGTTATAATTACAGGGATTAAGTCTTTGTAATCACCAAATTACAGCTGGTATGTGGGGTATTGTGCACATTACTATTCTTATCACTCTAGGTGAGTGAGTATCACTCTGTGTGAGTGAGCCGTCACTATTTGGGGCGACGGGACCCAATAGTGGTATGACCACAGTCACAGATCCGGTCGAGTGACAAATACCCATTCTTGATAATTGGTTGATAGAAACATTGTAATCGCTCTTAATACTGTAAATTTATAACTAACGGGTCGTTTTAGAAAATGGAATGATTCACTCAGTATTTCCCCGCTGACAAAACCTTTTTCAAACATGTTTCAGGTGATCTGTGTGATCCAGGAAAAGTGCAGTAAAGCACTACAAGCTCAGAGAAGTGGCTCAGTGTGAATAAATAAATAAAAACATGTTTTGGCAAATAATGATTTCTGTGTGAAATCAACTGATTGTAAATTATGGGAATTTATCCCTAAAACTTTGTATAATATATTAAACGAGCAATTTTTACGGTGAAAAGATCCTGTAATAAAAGACTTCCGCTGCCGCATAAATTAAATAAAACGGGTACCACCGGGAACTGCCTCGCGGCCCCCGACTCCGTCCAGGGTGGGTCGGGGAGCCGTGACAGAACGCCCACCCGTGGGGTGTAGTTCTCGCGGTTCTTACAACTCGAGGTGGTTCTCATTCTAGTAGCCCCCTATATACACCACAAGTTTGGTGTTTTTATTTTTTTTTCTTTTTTCTTTTTTTTTTTACACCAAACTTGTGGTGTAAAAAACTACCCCCTCGAGCGCGGCGTTTAAATTTTTTTTTTTACGGATGTGTTTATAATACACACATCTAGTTGTAAAAAAAATCATGGTGAACGCCCACCCGTGGGGTGTAGTTCTCGCGGTTTTTAAATTATGAACAAAAACGAACAGATCCTGGCCGTTGGATGATGAGATCTTGATTATAGGATTTAAATGGTTTTTTAATCAATAAAAACAAAAAAAAAAGCAATTTCATAACCGTTTAAGGGCATAAATGTAAAATGCAATCACTGAAATCACATTGAATGCAATGATTCACTGGATAAATTTGAAATCCGTAATAATAGGCTATACAGTTTTAGATTGTGTATAGCTTCAACCTATCAAAACCATCTTTCAACTCAATAACCTCTTTCATCGAACAAAAAAAGCAACCATCTTCAACCTCTCACCCTTATTGGCGATTTCTGTAACAGGGAAAAACTCAAAGAAGCATCAATAAAGCAAGGTATCATTACATATTGTAGTAATCGTTCAAGGATTTTGAATGTCCCGTCTTTATACACACTAAATTTTGCATTCTCAAAAGCTAGGGTTTAGTTCGGTCTGCGTAATCAGTCATCTCGAACTGTTTCTCTCGTGATTTTGTAATGCAATGGTGTTATTTGGGTTATGTGTTCATATGTTTAAGCCGATTACATATTTGTTCCGAGTGATTATGAGTTATTCTCCCTAATGTTCCGAAATACGTTTAATCCATAAGCTAGGGCATAGTTTACTGAGATAATTTAACCGATTATGTGTGTAGCTGTTAAAACTTTATCCTATACCATCCATATATGTTGATAGCAAGCGTATATACGTTATTGCTATTCTGCCTAATTGGGGATTTCAAAATCTGTTCACTTTTTCAACATTGGGATGGTTTGTGGTCTATAAAGAAAGTAGTATTTGTGTATTTTGTCACTTTACATAGTGTAACATACTGATTGGTATGTAATTGTGTCAATTTAGTAGAGTCTTCTACTTCAAGTTCATAGTTTTGTGAAAAATTCATTTGAAAAGAGGTTGTTTTTAATTGATTTCACCTGTTAGCTTAACTATTTTAATTATACACATGTGTATGTGATAGTAGTACACATGTGTATACAAGTTGTTGAGACTCAAGGATTAAATAGGATATGTGGGTGTGACGGGATAATCAAACTGTTATACCAATACACATGTGTAAGTTGTGGTAGAACACATGTGTATACAAGTTGTTGAGATTCAAGGATTACATAGGTTATGTGGGTGTGACGGGATACTCAAATTGTTATACCAATACACATGTGTAAGTTGTGGAAATACTCATGTGTTTAGATATTGACCCGACCGATATGTACATATACGTAGGTATTATGATACCTTTTTTTTATTTGTTATCATAGAATTTCATACTTATTCCGAAAATAGTTTATGTCTTGTATGCAGAAAGACGTGGTCGTCAAGTACCTGAAGCATGTTCGTCATCCACGTCGTAATGATATTGCAGCACGTCAACCTGTTCGTTTGGAGATAAGTTGGGCTACGATAGGAAACTATGAAGACTGCGGAATATACGCAATGCGACACATGGAAACCTGGATGGGGATCACTGAGGATCGCTCGGACGTTGGGTTCCCAACCAAAATGGCTAAAGCAAAAAAGAAGATAGCACAACTTAGGAAGAAGTATGCAGTGAAGCTGATAACTTCGGAGGTGAACAAACATCGCGAACGTATTCTAAAAGAAGCCTACCAACATGCCGGCATCAACAGAGAGAAATAGATAAAAAGACTGCTACTGGAATTTGTTTTTTGTAGTTTACTTTTGCTGATGTTGAAACAATATATTTACTTTTGTGGGTGTTAATCATGTTATGTCAAAATTTCGTCTATGGGACAATGTTTAACGTAATCGTAACGTCCAGTTTCTATATTAGTTGTCACACCCCAACCGATGGCGGAAACATCGGGATGAGACGAACAAATTGCTCAAAACAACATAACACTAAATGTGACAATAATTTATTTAATTCATTTCATAAACTCTAAAGTGAAATACATAGTTCCAAACAATACAACATATTGTTCAACAATAATTCAAATGTTATGTGGGTTTCTAGAGTTCATCCTAGCTTGATTCTTGAATCTTGTACTTTCAACCTGCAATATGTATTAAAATAATGTCAACACAAAACATGTTGGCGAGTATACAAGTTTTCATACATAGCATAGTACGTGTTTAAAATGTTTACTCATATCCAAATGTGAAATACAATATCATGTAAACAGTATATACTCGAAACGATGTTACTCTATGTGCCCAAACCAAAGTTTAACGCAATTAAAGTGTACCCAAACGAGTTTGAGTATGTTTGACATAGTTAAACCTAACAATACCTGCTCATAGAACAGGAGGGGCGTTTCTCAACCTATAGCGCTACCATTGTTAGGGGAGGCTTGTACGAAGTTAATGAACACATAGTCATTAGGTGTTTACAGTAGCATAACATGTCTAACATGATTAAAATGTATCACATAGAATAAGGATAGAGTGTGCATAAAATGTTTAACGTGTTGTGATGTTTGATATGTAATACATATTGCACCCAAAAGTGTAAAGCGAAAATGGGTCATGTATACTCACCTTGGAGTGCGTTGCGTATTTCTTGGAAAGAGATTATGAGGATTGTTCCAAGTGTCGTTGCACAAGAGACTTACCCTATTAATTTTGAGTGTTTGTTAAATATTGGGAATTTAGGGATTAAATATCGAGACTTTTATAAAATTTTGCATTAACATTTCTAAATAATAGTCATATGCTTATATTTAATATAAATATATGACAAATAAATGGGTAACATAAATATTGATTTTATATAGTACTAGGTTATCACCCGCGAACTTCGCGGGTAGAAAAATTTACTTTATATTAATCGAGTTATGTCATTAAATAAAATAAAAATACATGTTTTCAAACGTAATTTTTTTATAATTGTTTTGAATTGAAAGTTGTAGTCAATGGGTTGCGAGTAAGGTCAGAAACTTCGGGCAAGAACCGGAGGCAGAAACTTGCCTCTCTGAACGACCCATGAAACAAAAAAAAACTTTTATTTTTTATAATAAAATATACACATGAAGTTGTTCGAACCTGCAAAACAAACTCATTTAATTAAATTTAGAAGTTAATAGTTTAAATTAGAAAATATAAACAACAAAAACTTTATTCATTAAAATATACACATGAAGTTGTTAACCTGAGCTTCACCAACATCTCTGCATCATCGACATCGCAGAGTACATCCAAAATCATTTAACATCCTAAACCTGTAACAACCACCCAGATAAGAGACTTAATCTTCCAAGTACCTCGAATGGTTTGTCGGATCGTTCAAAATCCAGTATGTTTAACGCAACTTCACAGCTCTATGAAACAATCGGCTCTGGATCTTTGGAGAATTCCTCAAATAGAGATATACATTGGTCATCTACAAAAATGGTTTATTAAGGTCAGAAACATCAAGTTTTTCATAAAAGTGTCCCGAGTCAACCCAACACAGCCGTTTTGACCCTAAAAACCATGTTTGACTACCTACCCAATATAGTCCATTTTCCACAAAATATTATTAAAAAGTATAGTAGATTTTAGAAGCATGGTTACCTTATATTTTTTGTTTTAAAAATGTGGCAACTCTCTCTCTCTATCCTCTTTTCTCTGTGTTAAATTATTCTTTTTTTCCTTTTCCTTTCAGTTTTTCGTTCTGAATATAATTCAGATTAAAGAACCTCTCATTTTTTATACTTAAATGTGAATCTAATTGTTCAAACTTATTTGTCTACAATCAACAAAATCTCATATAACCAGCAATTTCATGCACAATCAAAGGTGTCACAATCAAACACAAACATAATTCAATCTACACATTTCTCAAAACACAATCTCTAACATCACTAACCTGTAGCAATAATTCAAAACCCTAACTAATGTGTTGTGCACTCACTAATATCTGCTACACATGTCTCACTTATTCATCTTCACAACTTCAAACACATCTTATCTAACACCTTATGCCAATCAACAAAATCTCATATATACATAAACCTTAAATATTACTCAAACACATCTTATTTAATGAATCAAAATAAAAACACATAAACCTTGAATATTACTCAATTTATGACTACTATCCCACAAAACAAAAGTTTGTCAACAAATTATACTAACTTATGCAATGGTAAACCATAAAAATAACAAATTAATTTAGATGATTAGCCTTGCAGAAAACCCAAATCGGGAAAGTTTACCAGAATCGTTAACGAAAAAAATCAGACTCAGATTGGGTTACTCAAGCGGATATTAATCACGAAAAAATCAGACTCAGATTGCCATTACTTCAAAATTTAAATTTAAAATAATGATTGACTTCAAAATTTAAAATTTAAAATTTAAAATCTGAAAATCAAATCACTAATATCCAACCCCGTAAATCAAGCAAACTTATTAGGCAAGTCTAACCTTTCAAATTTAAATTCAATTTACAGTTTCGAAATTTAAAATCAAACACATTAATGGCAAACTTTCAAATCTAATAAGTTCTGTTCAAACTTATTTGTCTACAATCAACAAAATCTCATATAACCAGCAATTTCATGCACAATCAAAGGTGTCACAATCAAACACATACATAATTCAATCTACACATTTCTCATAACACAATCTCTAACATCACTAACCTGTAGCAATAATTCAAAACCCTAACTAATGTGTTGTGCACTCACTAATATCTGCTACACATGTCTCACTTATTCATCTTCACAACTTCAAACTCATCTTATCTAATACCTTATGCCAATCAACAAAATCTCATACATCAATCAGCAATATAATGCACAATCAAAGACCTCACAATCAATTTCAAACATCAATCAATATACAAAATTTCTCAAGGCACAAATTTTAATATCACTAACCTAATGCGCTACTACTCAATAATGTGTCGGTGTCATGAAAAAACATCATAACCTTAACTAATGTGTTAACTTACCAAGGCTCAAGGCTGTATATTTTCCCAATGTTGTTTCTCCGACGCATCGTCACAAATCTAACAACCGAATCAATCAAATTATTAGTTAAAACCCAATAAACAAAGTATACTAATATCCTATCCCGTAAATCAAGCAAACTTATTAGGAAAGACTAACTTTTCAAATTTAAATTCAATTTACAGATTCGAAATTTAAAATCAAACACATTAATGGCAAACTTTCAAATTTAAATTTAACATAATAAATGACTTCGAAATTGAAAATTTAAAACCAAACACAATAATGGTTTATTTCAAAATTTAAATTTAGAATATGGATTAACTTCAAAATTTAAAATTTAAAATCTGAAAATCAAATCACTAATATCTAATCCCGTAAATGAAGCAAACTTATTAGGAAAGTCTAACCTTACCAAGCAAAACCAACCGACACGGTACCAATTTACAGCAATAGCAAGCATATCTCTGTCCAACATAGTTGCAGCCAAAAACTCCGGACCATCCAAAATAAACACCTAATGAATCAAAATAAAAGCACATCCCTAAAATTACAAATAATATAGTCAAAGCATCTCATAAAAAAAACATCAGGATTTCAAAGCATTCAAAATTTAAAATCAAACACAATAATGGTTTACTTCAAAATTTAAATTTAAAATAATGATTGACTTCAAAATTTAAAATTTAAAATCTGAAAATCAAATCACTAATATCCAATCTCGTAAATCAAGCAAACTTATTAGGAAAGTCTAACCTTTCAAATTTAAATTCAATTTACAGATTCGAAATTTAAAATCAAACACATTAATGGAAAACTTTCAAATTAAAATTTAAAATAATGATTGATTTCAAAATTTAAAATTTATAAATCAAATCACTAAGGAAACATACCAAAAATATAGGATCATATTCCCCAATCAACTTTAACAACAAATGAGAGTTGTTTTTAGGATCCATAACTGCAAAGGAAGTAACCAATGTTTTAAAAAAATATATAATGGTAATATATTTATAGAAACAAAGTCCATTTACAGAAACCGAATCATAATTCCGAATACAAAAATAAGCTTTAACAACAGTAATCTGATTATAGAAACAAAAACAACTTTAAAATTGAAATCAAAGGCATCTTTAAAGAATTAACAACTAACTAAATACAAAAATTATAACTCAATGACTCACGATAAATCATCATCAATAATTTTAAGACATTGACATATGAAAGTTGTTCTCCCCACAATAAGGTTGCAAAATCATATGGTATTTCCTATCAATCGAAAAAAAAAAACATATAAGTTGCAATAACTTATTGTGTGCACAAAACTGAAAACTTAAGAAACATACCAAAAATATAGGATCATAGTCCCCAATCAACTTTAACAACGAAGGAGCGTTGTTTTCATGATCCATAACTGCAATGGAAGTAACCACTGTTTTAAAAAAATATAACGGTAATCTATTTATAGAAACAAAGTCTATTTACATAAACCGAATCATAATTTCGAATACAAAAATCATCTTTAACAACACTAATCTATTTATAGAAACAAAAACAACTATAAAAAGAAATTAAAGACATCTTTAAAGAATTAACAATTAACTAAGTACAAAAATCATAACTAAATACAAAAAATTATAACCCACAAAACAAACCATAAGAACTTCAAAAGACAATCACATAAAATTTCAAATTAACACCTAAAGACAAAAATAAAAAAGAAAGACTATACATATCAAAAAACAAACAACACCAACAAAACTGAACTAACCTGTTTTTGGTCGACGAACAATTCGAAAAATATAGGATCATAGTCCTCAACCGACTTTAATAACGAAGGAGCGTTGTTTTCATTATCCATAACTGGAAAGGAATTAACCATTGTTTAAAAAAAATATAACGGTAATCTATTTATAGAAACAAAGTCTATTTACAGAAACCGAATCATAATTTCGAATACAAAAATCATCTTTAACAACACTAATCTATTTATAGAAACAAAAACAGATTTAAAAAGAAATTAAGGACATCTTTAAAGAATTAATAACTAATTAAATACAAAAATTATAACTAAAATACAAAAAATTATAACTCACAAAACAGTGCAAGATATACCTTTTCTTCAATTTCTCATAGGAACCCATTCAATAGTTCCTTGTAGGGGAAGGAGTCTGAAAGAAGCTCTTCACCTAAAATTACAAAACACAAAAAGTTTGTGAGATATGCAACTCGAGTACAAAAACAATAGTCAAAGACTCGAAGCATCCCTAATATTACAAATAATATAGTCAAAGCATCTCATAAAAAAACATCAAGATTTCAAAGCATACAAAATTTAAATTCAAACACAATAATGGTTTACTTCAAAATTTAAATTTAAAATAATGATTGACTTCAAAATTTAAAATTTAAAATCTGAAAATCAAATCACTAATATCCAATCCCGTAAATCAAGCAAACTTATTAGGAAAATCTAACCTTTCAAATTTAAATTCAATTTACAGATTCGAAATTTAAAATGAAACACATTAATGGAAAACTTTTAAATTTAAAATTTAAATAGAAACCTTAATTCCGGAAAAATTATCATACTAAAAATAAATCACTAAAATTTAAATTTGAGGTTTCAAAAAAAAATCATTAACAAAATTTAAAATTGCTTAAAAATATAAATTTAAAATTTGAATTCCGGAAATAGAAACCCTAATTCCGGAAAATAATCATACTAAAAATAATTCACTAACGAAATTTAAAATTGATCAAAATTTTAAATTTAAAATTTAAGTTCCGGAAATATAAATAGAAACCTTAAAATTTTAAATTTGAGGTTTCAAAAAACGTAACACCATTTATTTATAGAAACAGAAACCTTAATTCCGCAAAATTATCATACTAAAAATAAATCACTAACGAAATTTAAAATTGCTCAAAATTTTAAATTTAAAATTTAACTTATAAACCTCAAAATTTAAAATTTAAAATTTGAATTCTAAAAATTATATCACTAACATCCAATGCCATAAATTATCATACTAAATATAAATCACCATTTATTTGCTATAAGTTTAAAACGAAATAAAAAAAGATAAATATCAGTTTACTTAAAATATGATTAGTAATTAGAATACACATAAACGTACCAAAAATATCGGTTCATCTTCATCAATAAGCTTTAAAAATGAAGGACTGTTGTGCAAGGGATGCATATCTGAAAAATATATATGAAGGTTTTAAAAAAAATAAAACGGTAAAGTATTTATAGAAAAACAATCAATATTCCTAAATCAACAATCAATAAGCTTTAAAAGATAATTTAATCAATTGAGAAACTTCCAAATTCAAAAATAAAAAGAAACGGTTTAAAAAAATAAAAAATATTTATTTTTTAGAACCAAAATCAATATTCCGAAGACAAAAACATTATACCAGATGAAAAAATATCAGACCACTGTAAATCTTCATCAACACAATCAAAAAACATCGGACACAATCAAAACATATCATCATCAACAACAAACTAAAAGACTGTAAATAAAAATATGAGTAACATGAGAACAAAATCAAAACATCAACAAAATATCATTTCATATGATTGGAATCGGATAATGCAAAATCATCATCAACAAACAACCAACAAACAACGAAAAAAAAAAAAAGAAATACCGAACAGAAAGGATAAAATCAAACCTACACAAACTTAAAAAAAAAGAAAACAGCTATAACATTTAACTAACCTCTGTTGTTTCACGAATGATCGGAGTCCGATTTTATCCAAGATTTAGGGTTCCACATGAAAAACAAAATCAACAAAAATCAGTAACTTTGATATATGTAGATGATGATAATAAAACCTCTGATCTTGATTTTGTTTGCAAAAAAAAAAACAGAAAGATAAATGTTCAATCGCTAGATTAAAGATACACAATAGATAAACAACAAATTAAAACAACATACCTTCAATTTTTATGATCAGATCTACAAAGTTTAGGACAAAGAAGAAGTTAATAGCATTCGACACAATCTTTATAAAATCAAGTTTCTATAGAATTGAATAACATAAATAAAGTAGATTTAGGATCGATTGTGTAGATTACAATCGTAAAACAAAGAAATCAGAAACAATAAAATAAAAAACATAGAAACATACCTTTGATTGGTTAATAGGATTGATTTGTGTGAAGAAGATGATGTTGCAGAGATTTGGCTATGGTTTAGAATTGAGGATCTTGGTGGTGGTGATAGGAGAGAGGATGCAACTTAGTTTTTTAGGGTTTGTAAAGCGTGTGCAAGAAGAATGAGAAAAAAAGAAAATATATACTATGACCCGAATTCGAAAAACCCGACCCAACTCAATTCGGATCCCGCCTTTTTTCCTTGGAATCGTGATTGTACAAAGCAAATTGGGATTTCCCTCCTAAACCAAATTGCCACATCAGCCTAGATGGCCAAAGACAAAGGACACATAGCCCAAATCCATCTCATTTATATATATATATATAGATTAAAATAATGTTAATAATTTTACCAAATAATACAAATATTATTACTAATATGAATACTAACTCCTGATTATTACGCACTTAAAATAACAATATATATATATAAATATTATAGATTTAAAATAATGAATCTGATAATAATTCTAAGAAAATAGAAATTTATTCATTATATAATAATTCTGAAAAATATAAATAAAAATTCTGATTTAACTAGTAATTCTGAAATATAATAATACAAATCCTGATTAAAAATATAAATTCTGATTAAAATATTATTTTAAATAATAATTCTGATTATAAATAACAGAAATAATAGTTCTGTGTTAATTCTGATCTAATATTTATAAAATGCTAATTCTGATTTAAATAATATAAAAATTCTGAATATAATAGATCTGTTTTAACTATAATAACGAAATAATAGTTATAAAATATAATATTAATAATTAAATAAATCTGTTTTAATATTAATAATGATATTAATAAATCTGATTTCATATAACGTAATAATTCTGATTTCTATAAAAGAATTCTGAACAATAAATCAGATTAAAAATATAATAATAAATCTGATCATTTAAATCTGTTTATTAAACCTGTTTAAATAATATTAATAATAATAATTATATCTGAATAATAATAATAATAATAATAATAATAATAATAATAATAATAATGAGAATAATAATAATAATAATAATAATAATAATAATAATAATATTAATAATGATGTAACAATAATAATAATGTTAATAATAATAATATTAATAATAATAATAACCTTAATAACAATAACAGTAATAATAGAGAATACTGTAACACGATGCATGGCCGGAACATGAAAACGAGATCGGAAGAAGCTTACCGGAAATACCCGTCTTCTCCGGCGATTGGTCAGGGATTCCGGCGAAGGTGCAGGTGTTCCGGCGACAAAGCAGAGAAAGGAGAAAGTTGCAGGATTTCCGGGTGAGGTTTCGGAGGGTGTGTCGAGATCGAACAGGTTTGTGGAGGTGTGGTTCTCGGAGGTTAGGGGAGGCCGGGTATATATAGTCGAGTGGTGTCGGGTCTTGTTTGGAAACGCGGAGGTGATTAGGGAACGAAAAAGGGATGGCAATCAATCATTGATTTGATTGCCAGAAATGTCAGCGGTATATATGGTAAGAGAATACAGCGAGGTTGACCGGAAAAATCGGAGAAACGCGTTGCAGGTTCTTTTGGCGGTTGTATGATTTGAATTTATGTCCGACGAAATAGCGTATATCAGTAATTAAAACATGGATCCAAACGGGTTAGTCACGTAGCCCAGTTGGTCGGGCTACGTGCATGTGAACCAGAGGTCAGCGGTTCGAGTCTCAAAGGGGCCGGTTCTCACCCAGGAGAACCCCCCTTTTTACTTTCTTTTTTTTCCTAACTGAACTAACTGAGTTTCTTAACTCAGTTAGTGTTTCCTTTGATAATTAGTAACCTGGTTAGACCTAACTAGGTTAAGTCAAAGTTTCAAAAGTCTTTGTTAACTAAGTTAGTTCAAACTAACTGAAATTCAATAAAATAATATTATATTTTTTTTTTTTACTAATTTATTTACTTAATTAGTTTATTTAATTATTTAAAATAATATAAAAATCATTTTAAATCCCAATTTTGATACTTCAACCGAATTAACGTACGAATTCCCAACTTTGTTCGGTTTTAGGGTAATCTCTTGGCAACGATGGAATTAAGAGCTGAGATTTAGATGGAATTTCACTGTTTTTTCGTGCTTAACATAGTTTGACGTGTTTCAACGTGCAATAGCATAACTTAGTATTAAAACAAACATATGATCAAAATGATGGAATTTTTCATTATGATTCAAGTCTCGAAATTCGATTAAGTTGACTGAGGGTACAATTGTCTAAAATAGGACAGTACAAGTCAACAAGCTATAAATAGAAAGTTCAAAATCGCGAGGCGTTACAGTCTCCCCTCCTTTAGGAGATTTCGTCCTCGAAATCAAGATGAAACTTTTGAAAAGATTATATCTAAAGGTTTATAAAATGAGACTTTGATCATAAGGTTTTTATTTAGGAAAATTGGTTTCATGAATGCATCACATAGCACATTGTCTTTCACATTGTTGTTCACATAAAATGAATGAAATGTCATAGATTTTCACATAGTATAACATGTATAATGAAAGCATAATAAATTTAATTTGTTCACGAGGGAGTATCATTAATTGTTTTAGGTTACGACAATAGTGCGAAATGTGTCTCCTAGCTAGGAATGAAGATAACGCTCAATGTAAAATCACATAGAAATTGAGATAACATAAAAAGAGATTTAACGTAAAATATGGATTGTCACGGAACGTAACGTATGACACTTCCAAAGTGAATCGAAGACCTTCTCGAATTAAGGAAACGTGCTTTGGCCTAATAGGTATTAGTACTCTCATCGATGGTCCCCAGGTAGGCAACGGGTCCTTAATGGATTTATACGAATGCCAAACCTAGACAGGACGTCCCGACTACCGGTACCTAACCCTTCCAGTTACTACACGTTCTTAATCGATTGGGAAATCGAGACTTTGGCGAGAGCGAAAATCGAGGAGTGGGACTAGTTAAACAAGATGCGAGTATCACCTCTAACTTGATAACATTGTACCCTAACGTGGTTGGTACTTATCAAAAGATAAGGGTCCACTAGAGTATGAAATGGAAAACTCCCATCAAGGTTTGGATATCACTCCTAACTTGAGGGTAGATTTCGTGCAAAAATCAAAGTATAGCTGAGTGAAATTCATCACCAAGTGTGGGAATCACCCCTATCTTGATGAATCATTTCGATTGTGTTGTAAGAGTGTCTTCAAAGCCTCCAAGTGTGTATTGTGTTAGCCTTAGGAAAGGCATGTATATTAAGAGTCCAAAAGTAAGTAGAGGGAAGCAAAGAAGATAGAAGGGAAGTTGTTTTAAGCAACACATAGTGAGAAAGCTCCTAAACTATAGACTAGGCAAGGCATTCCTAATTCCATATAGTTATGGCTCTGATACCAATCTGGTATCAGAGTACTCCTACTATAGACTAGGGAAAAGTAAGGCAGTCCTACCTAATTCCCTATAGTTATGGCTCTGATACCAATCTGTCACACCCCAACCGATGGCGGAAACATCGGGATGAGACGAACAAATTGCTCAAAACAACATAACACTAAATGTGACAATAATTTATTTAATTTATTTCATAAACTCTAAAGTGAAATACATAGTTCCAAACAATACAACATATTGTTCAACAATAATTCAAATGTTATGTGGGTTTCTAGAGTTCATCCTAGCTTGATTCTTGAATCTTGTACTTTCAACCTGCAATATGTATTAAAATAATGTCAACACAAAACATGTTGGCGAGTATACAAGTTTTCATACATAGCATAGTACGTGTTTAAAATGTTTACTCATATCCAAATGTGAAATACAATATCATGTAAACAGTATATACTCGAAACGATGTTACTCTATGTGCCCAAACCAAAGTTTAACGCAATTAAAGTGTACTCAAACGAGTTTGAGTATGTTTGACATAGTTAAACCTAACAATACCTGCTCATAGAACAGGAGGGGCGTTTCTCAACCTATAGCGCTACCATTGTTAGGGGAGGCTTGTACGAAGTTAATGAACACATAGTCATTAGGTGTTTACAGTAGCATAACATGTCTAACATGATTAAAATGTATCACATAGAATAAGGATAGAGTGTGCATAAAATGTTTAACGTGTTGTGATGTTTGATATGTAATACATATTGCACCCAAAAGTGTAAAGCGAAAATGGGTCATGTATACTCACCTTGGAGTGCGTTGCGTATTTCTTGGAAAGAGATTATGAGGATTGTTCCAAGTGTCGTTGCACAAGAGACTTACCCTATTAATTTTGAGTGTTTGTTAAATATTGGGAATTTAGGGATTAAATATCGAGACTTTTATAAAATTTTGCATTAACATTTCTAAATAATAGTCATATGCTTATATTTAATATAAATATATGACAAATAAATGGGTAACATAAATATTGATTTTATATAGTATTAAAATAATGTTAATAATTTTACCAAATAATATAAATATTATTACTAATATGAATACTAACTCCTGATTATTACGCACTTAAAATAACAATATATATATATATATATAAATATTATAGATTTAAAATAATGAATCTGATAATAATTCTAAGAAAATAGAAATTTATTCATTATATAATAATTCTGAAAAATATAAATAAAAATTCTGATTTAACTAGTAATTCTGAAATATAATAATACAAATCCTGATTAAAAATATAAATTCTGATTAAAATATTATTTTAAATAATAATTCTGATTATAAATAACAGAAATAATAGTTCTGTGTTAATTCTGATCTAATATTTATAAAATGCTAATTCTGATTTAAATAATATAAAAATTCTGAATATAATAGATCTGTTTTAACTATAATAACGAAATAATAGTTATAAATCTGATTAAATATAATATTAATAACTAAATAAATCTGTTTTAATATTAATAATGATATTAATAAATCTGATTTCATATAACGTAATAATTCTGATTTCTATAAAAGAATTCTGAACAATAAATCAGATTAAAAATATAATAATAAATCTGATCATTTAAATCTGTTTATTAAACCTGTTTAAATAATATTAATAATAATAATTATATCTGAATAATAATAATAATAATAATAATAATAATAATAATAATAATAATAATAATAATGAGAATAATAATAATAATAATAATAATAATAATAATAATAATATTAATAATGATGTAACAATAATAATAATGTTAATAATAATAATATTAATAATAATAATAACCTTAATAACAATAACAGTAATAATAGAGAATACTGTAACACGATGCATGGCCGGAACATGAAAACGAGATCGGAAGAAGCTTACCGGAAATACCCGTCTTCTCCGGCGATTGGTCAGGGATTCCGGCGAAGGTGCAGGTGTTCCGGCGACAAAGCAGAGAAAGGAGAAAGTTGCAGGATTTCCGGGTGAGGTTTCGGAGGGTGTGTCGAGATCGAACAGGTTTGTGGAGGTGTGGTTCTCGGAGGTTAGGGGAGGCCGGGTATATATAGTCGAGTGGTGTCGGGTCTTGTTTGGAAACGCGGAGGTGATTAGGGAACGAAAAAGGGATGGCAATCAATCATTGATTTGATTGCCAGAAATGTCAGCGGTATATATGGTAAGAGAATACAGCGAGGTTGACCGGAAAAATCGGAGAAACGCGTTGCAGGTTCTTTTGGCGGTTGTATGATTTGAATTTATGTCCGACGAAATAGCGTATATCAGTAATTAAAACATGGATCCAAACGGGTTAGTCACGTAGCCCAGTTGGTCGGGCTACGTGCATGTGAACCAGAGGTCAGCGGTTCGAGTCTCAAAGGGGCCGGTTCTCACCCAGGAGAACCCCCCTTTTTACTTTCTTTTTTTTCCTAACTGAACTAACTGAGTTTCTTAACTCAGTTAGTGTTTCCTTTGATAATTAGTAACCTGGTTAGACCTAACTAGGTTAAGTCAAAGTTTCAAAAGTCTTTGTTAACTAAGTTAGTTCAAACTAACTGAAATTCAATAAAATAATATTATATATTTTTTTTACTAATTTATTTACTTAATTAGTTTATTTAATTATTTAAAATAATATAAAAATCATTTTAAATCCCAATTTTGATACTTCAACCGAATTAACGTACGAATTCCCAACTTTGTTCGGTTTTAGGGTAATCTCTTGGCAACGATGGAATTAAGAGCTGAGATTTAGATGGAATTTCACTGTTTTTACGTGCTTAACATAGTTTGACGTGTTTCAACGTGCAATAGCATAACTTAGTATTAAAACAAACATATGATCAAAATGATGGAATTTTTCATTATGATTCAAGTCTCGAAATTCGATTAAGTTGACTGAGGGTACAATTGTCTAAAATAGGACAGTACAAGTCAACAAGCTATAAATAGAAAGTTCAAAAACGCGAGGCGTTACATTAGTAGACTGTATTATTATCCTAGGGTTAATTAATGTAAGCCCACGGGCTCGGATAGGTTTCAGCAACATCCTTATGCTTTTGAACTGTTGCAACCTTAGAAGACTTGACTTGCTTCATTGCTATTTCGACAGCCTTACTTCCAAAAATAAAATTCGGATACGAGCTGTTTATATAGACCATCTCCATGTCAACTATGAGCCCAATCATCATCTAAGAAGGTTGAAGACCATCTCGTAAAAAACTCCCAGAAACATCATCGATTCGCTTTCTAAGAAACGGCAAAACCGTTGTAGCTGATGTACCATACATCGATGACTCATCTTGATTAACTCGTGATAACCAAAAAACAAACGGTCAATTTTACTTCTAATTAGTACCTCAAAAGGAACGTCTGGCACAAATAACGCGGATCTAGGACCAATTGCATTATGTATAGCGGTTCGAATGTCATCATCAGTCAAGTCCTCACATGGATCAACCTCATCCAAATGCTTTACGAATACTGACTGGAAAATGTAGTGTATTCTTGCTCCTCTGAATATCTCAGATCGACAAAGCCCAAGAAACTGAAAGAAGTATCAAGTCACGCTCATTTATTGGCCGACAAGGCAATGTAATCGCCACAGATCAGCATAAACAAGCTGGGGTCCAGCCAGCTGGTGAGGGTGAGAAACCGATATCTGGAAGCACAAGCTGGGGGATCTCATCCTTTTTCGGTGGGTCGGATAGTCGAACGTCAACCAAATCGAGTTCTACAAACAAGCCGTTAAGTGAAAATGCTCATTCCATGGAACATATGGATAATTCATCTTCAATCATTCATTTGAGGGAGCCACAAACAGTTTTGAGACCCTCTGACGCCAATTCAGATCAAGAGCCTAGCGAGATTCAAGTTACAAACATATTTGCTGAGATCATATAATGATATTTTCAGGAAGAACATTGAGGACTGTCACGCTGATGTGCATTCCGAATGTTGAAAAAAAAATAGTATAGATAATTAACAGTTGGAATAATTTGAGCCTTATTCCTCACACATGTCTAACACACTGTTAAACTGGACTCATCTATTTTGCAAGAAGATTATTGCTTAGAAATGGTTGCATACATCGGGATTCTAAAAATAGGAGACAAGAATGCTGTCACTAAACCAAGCATAGAAACTGGATAAAAAAGTTAAAAAAAAAACACCCAGACTTTGTTACTTCAGAAGAAAAACTACATAAACATATAATCTAATACAATAACCAGCAAAAATGTTTAGAAAAAAGGCGAATGTGGTTACGGTTTACTGAAACTATTCTTCACTAATCCTCAGAGCCAGATTCTTCGGTTTCTTCATCTTCGTATATCTCATCTTCTTCGTCGGTTGTCGAGTCGTCCTTAACCAGCTCCCCCTTTTTGAGTGGGCAGTTCCTCTTATCATGGCCCCTTACGCGTTTTTTTGCAGAAATTGCATTTCCTCTTATCATTGCTTCGAGGAACTAACAAATTGGCTGGAACATCAAGCTGATCGTTCATATCTGTCGTAAACTATAAATCTTAGGGTTTATATAAACTAAACCAAACAATGCACAGCTATGTAATCTATTTATCCGACACTTGAATCAAACATGTACACACAAATTTTTAAAGAATATACCATGATGTTGTTCTCTTGGTCATTGAGCGGTCTGATGAATTAGCAAATTCGCAGAAAAAAGATTCTGATCGGTCGAATGTGTCATGATTGTTGAATTACCTGTTGATAATCTGAAGAACGAATTGAATGATGATGATGAAGAACGAACAGGAAGATTTGGCGCAGATTATGATCGATAGAAATTTGAAATTGGAAAACAAGTTGAAACGTGGGTGGTTTTATCAATAACTGCCATGAAAATTTTAAAAAAGAAAATTATATATAAAATTATAAATGTTAAAAGACGATCCTACCCTTATGTTAGATTTAAGAAGATCTATGGCCAGGATTTGTTCGTTTTGTTCATCACTTAGAAAGGGTTCACAAAAGAACCTAACCTATATATATATATATATATATATATATATATATATATATATATATATATATATATATATATATATATATATATATATATATATATATATATTTGTGAGTGTGGGTGGGGTTCGCCTACAAGGTCTATTTTTCCTACAAAGTGTACAAAGTCATAAAACACCACAATTTCAGCCATAAACACATTCAAAACCCACGAATAACAAAGTAAAGATCACTAAAACACAATATCCAAACCTTATCAGTCCATAAAAACTTCAAACACACCATCGTAGAACTATGAATATAAAACACAATATGATAATCAATATAAAACACACTACTGTTACTCATTCGATAATCAAAGCCTTATCATCCAAAACACAACACAAAACCCACAAATATGGCGTTTTAGTAATCTCCACTTTGTTATTCGTGGGTTTTGAGTGTGTTTTATAGCTGAAATTATGGTGTTTTATGACTTTGTACCCTTTGTAGGAAAAAAATGGACTTTGTAGCCAACTCCCACCCTTGTGTGTGTATCATTTTTAATGAAATGACTAGAGACCAACATCAACAATGTTTGGTCAAAGATCTAAATAGAGCTCATTTAAGTAATTAGAATTGAAATCCAATACCAATAGTCCATTGTCCAATACATAAATGTCCATTTGAGTAATTGAGTCGAAATTTCAAATACTAAATTGTGAAGCGTCGATCAATACTCAAGTCTCAACCCGCCATTCGATTCAGAAGTACAAGACCTAATCAAAACCCCCTATTGGCCATCGTTATTTGCTTAAATCGGTTCATTCAATTTCAAACTTCCGATAAAACAAGGGTATGTTTCAATCGGGCTATAATTTATCTTCCCGCTTAGCTAATCTCCATAGAACTAGTTAAGTGTTTTTGTACTCCTTGTTATTTGTTAAATTTTTACTTGTGTTCTATTGGACGAAACATCAGGGACGAACATTGCACTTTATTCTAATAACTAGCACTTCCATTGTTACTTTCTTTCTTTGTTCTGCAACGCTCGATACTCGCTAGACGTTCGTTGATTGAAAGACGCTCGCTCGACTTTGACTCAGTTGAAAAAACACTCAGTTTCGGATCGGTTTGTAACTGAACTAAGCACGAGCAAAGGTCTGGTTCAATTCAGCTCGTGAACAACCCTAATGCCATCCATCATTTAAAAAAGGCTTAAGGTAGTGTTTGGTATGCAGGAATAGGAGGCGGAATGGAATGGATCATTACGAGGGAATGAAGAAAGGGGTGTTAGGTTGGTCAATGGAATAGAATCACCAATTTCATAAAGCATTCCATTCCCTCAAAATTATTTGATCCACTCCCCATGTTTTTTTCCATTCCATCCCATCTATCACCATTCATCACTAACACCACGACCCACCACCTTCGCCACCACCCACCACCACCACCGACGCCATCGTCGCCTCCACTCGTAACCCGTCAACGCCACCCCGACAGCCACCACCGTCGTCGCCACCCACCCGACACTGTTGCCACCCACCACTGTTGCCACCCACCGCCGCCACCAACCACCATCGCCGCCACCACCCACCACCACCGTCGACGCCACCACCACCGCCGCCGCCACCCACTGCTACCTCTGCCTCCACGCACCCCCCGATCACCATCACCCGCCATCGCTGCCTCCACCGCCACTCGCCGCCACCACCCACAATCACTACCATCGACACCACCACTCACCGCTGATTTTATTCCTTCGTTTTTCTTGCCTACCAAACAATACACAATAATAATTCATTCCATTCCCACATGGTAACCAAACAAAACATGAAATGGTATTGATCAATTCCATTACCTCGTTCCTTCCATTCCTCGTACCACCAAACATACAAAGTTAAAAATAAATTCCGTAAGATTGAAGCATCAGTCGTTGAATTTCTTATTATTTACATATCATCATCTTCAAACCCCACTCTTTTTCTCTTTCACCATTTACGTATGTACTATTATCACACCAGCTGATCTCAATCTCAAATTCTCAATTCAAACCCTAACGCTATCAAATCGCTCAGTTCGAACGAAGATTCAGCACATTTCTCTCTCAGATCTCTCATTCGGATCTTCCGGTTCAACATTCACTCACGGATTTCACATCAAAAACCTAATTTTAATCTTCAAAAATGGTGAGATTATACTATATTCACTTGATTTGCAATTTTATTCAATCATGTTTCAGATCCAGTAGCAAATCTATTTCCATATGATCATGATTCAGTCATTGATTCAGTTATTGATTCAATTGCATTGTTGTTGTTGAATTCGTGCATTAATTCGATTTACTTATGACATTTGATAAACTGTTTGGATCCGGTTTACTAAGTGAAGTTTCGGTATCGAATCGCTAATTCTTAATCTTCAAATATGGTGAGCTTATAGTGTATTCACTTGATTTAGCTGTTTTAATCAGTAATGTTTCAGATCTAGTTGCAAATCTGTTTCTATACGATCGTTGATTCAGTTATTGATTCAATTGCATTGTTGTTGTTGAATTCGTGCATTAATCTGATTTACTTATTGCATTTGATTATTGAAAACCTAATTCTTAATGTTCGAAAATGGTGAGCTTATAGTGTATCTGCTTGATTCGCTGTTTTAGTTAGTTATGTTTCAGATCTAGTTGCAAATCTCTTTTTATATGATTATTGATTGATTCAGCTATAGATTCCATTGCATTGCTGTTGTTGAATTCGTGCATTAGTTTGATTTACTTATTGCGTTTGATTAAGTGTTCGGATCCGGTTTACTAACTGAAGTTTCGGTTCAACATTCACTCACGGATTTCGTATTAACCTGATATTTAATCTTCAAAATGGTGAGCTTACAGTATATCTGCTTGATTCGCCTTTTTAGATCAGTTATGTTTCAGATCCAGTTGCAAATCCGTTTCCATATGATCATTGATTCAATTGCATTGCTGTTGTTGAATTTGTGCATTAATTTGATTTACCTTTGGCATTTGATAAACTGTTTGGATCTCGTTTACTAACCGAAGTTTTGATCTGTTTTGTGTATGTTCCGCTTGGTGATAGCCTCTCAGACTCGAGATCAAGGTAATATTGGTTATATAATTTGGATTAGTTTAGTTGTTAATTGTTAGGTTTAGGTATTTTACTTGACGATCATGCTTATAAGAAGTACTTGTATGCAGAGGAAACTTGCTCAAAGATCAGAGAGAGTAAAATCTGTGGATCTACATCCAACAGAGCCATGGTAAATATACATGTTATGTAAAATGTAAATTGAGAAAATGTCAATAACTAGTAGTATACTAGGGCATTGATTATAACGGTGTGAAGTTCGTTAGTGACAGAGCGGTTTTTGATTCGTTTATTAATGCACATTGGTACTTGTTTTTACAGGATCCTCACAAGTTTGTATTCAGGAACGGTCTGCATCTGGGATTACCAGGCTCAGGTACGACTTACGAGACTATTTTAACAATTTAAGTGTGGAGCAAGTTGTGTTTAAAGTAAAAAAGATTCTAATAGTATTTCGAGTTCAGTTGTCCCATTAAATTAAATGTACATTGATTGTTAAGATGTAGTTTATCTTGTAAGAAGGAGTAGCACAGTTGAATACAAATGACACACGGAGTTTAGGGTTCAAATTTTCACTTCATACAGTTTATAGAAAGGAATGATAGTCCTCTGATCCCCGCCTTCGTAAATTGAGTTATATTTGTAGCCTTTTGTGGATATATGGTTAAGCATAGTTGACAATACATGAGTAGCGGTTTGTTTTGATGTACTTTCAAATGTGTTACAGAAAGGGAGTGTTGTATTTTCGTTAGTTTTGTTTAACTATGGTAACATGGTAGATGAAATAGCTGCTATCACCTGGTATATAATAGATTGTTTTCTCATTATTTTCTTATAATAGAAATACCGAATTTTCAATTCCATTATCTAATGTACGCCTCATATCATTTGCATATTGCAGGCAATAGCAAAGTCCTTTGAGGTTACTGAGTTACCAGGTAAGTGATCAGTTAATCTTTAGTTAAAATATGTTTTTTTTCTTTCAAATTGAATGCAAATCTGATTAATTGCACCCACTAAATTGATTTAGTTTATAATTTACTCTGTTTTTAATGTAATCATAGTTATCAATTGCGACCATTGCGGGCGCAATAGCGAATAGCGATGCGAATAGGTAGATGAGCGCTAAGTTGCTGTAGCGCCTGAAAAGCGGGAAAATAGCGTCATTGTAGCAGGATTCCGACCACGAATTCCGGCTCCGGTGCTGTAATTTCTGCCGGAAACCTACCGGAAGTCAGGAAGAAGAAGAGAAGAAGAATAAGAGCGGCTGCAGTCTCAAGTCAGGAAGAAGAGAAGAAGAATAAGAGCGGCTGCAGTCTGTGTTTTAGCTTTTTAGGGTTAAATAATCTTTTGGATTTTAACCTTTAACCCCTCTATCTTTTCACTAGTTAACATATAGTCCCTAAAACTTGTAAAAAATTACATAAAAGTGTAAAAATAGTTTGTGTATTTTAACATTTAACCCCCTCTATCATCACTAATTTACATTTGATCCTTAAACTTCAAAATCTATACATAAAAAGTATAAAATTAACATTATATATATATATATATATATATATATATATATATATATAAAATTACAATTAGCTATTTTTTATTTCTTAAATTTTTAACTACCTTATCTCTAAACACAAAATAGCGGGCGCTATTTCGTCGCTATCGCTACGTAGCATATAGGTATCTCGTCGCTATTTGTCGCTATTCGCTATCGATAACTATGAATGTAATATAATATTTTTTAAATATTTTTAGTTTCAGGATATATTTGTTTAGTTTTCAGTTACTAACTATTTTATTGGAAACCTTTTAGAAAATTATTATGATATCAAAGAAAAGTATGATATTGATTTTCGTTTAATCTATTTGATAATATATTGAATTTTTGGGTTATTGGAATTATTAGTTGACTCAGTCAACTTGACTGACTGTCATTTCTTCATTAAATAATAGTTTTTTTTTATCTTCTATATTTTAAACTCTCACTATTGATTTATTGAAAAAAAAAATGCATGATTTTACACCCACAGACTCTGCAATGCTAAATACACAGTTAAACACATTATCTGATGCTTAAATAATGTATTTGCAGTCAGATCAGCAAAGTTTGTAGCCCGCAAGCAGTGGGTTGTTGCAGGTGCAGATGACATGTTTATCCGGGTGTACAATTACAATACAATGGATAAAGTCAAAGTTTACGAGGCCCATACAGATTATATCCGGTGTGTGGCAGTCCACCCTACACTCCCGTATATCTTATCATGTTCTGATGACATGCTTATAAAGCTTTGGGACTGGGAAAAAAGTTGGTATTGTACTCAAATATTTGAGGGACACTCACATTATGTCATGCAAGTGACGATTAATCCAAAAGACACAAATACTTTTGCAAGCGCTTCACTTGATCGCACGATAAAGGTAATTTTAGGTCTTAAGGGTTTGTTTGTTTGGATGGAATGTATACATAATGGCACTGACTTCAACCATTATCATGTTTGTTGACCTATGCCAAGCACCCTTAACCCCTTCTACTTTATAATTTTGCCATCACAGTATCACACCCCCCCAACTTTCAGAATTTACACTTATACCCTCTCAATTTTCTATAAAATATTGTAAAATATCACTTTAACCCCTTCAAGTTTCAAGCTTACTATTTTCTAACTTAAAAAACACTATTTTCTTCAGATTTTTTTTTGGAAATGAGTCAGGTCAAATATACGTTTTCGTGATTATTTTTATGTATGTTTACGGTTGGGTCAAATATAATACGTTTTCCTATGATGGTATAAATTCGAGTTACTTAGTGTTTTTGACGCCACAGCAACGCAGCGCGTAAAATTACTAGTTATATATAAAGACAATGTGTGATTCTTTTTCCAACTTTATGTCATTTAATAAACGTTATTGGATTTTTTATGTATAAACTATCTAAACTGAACATAATGAAAGCTCAGGAAAATCTCAACGAAGATTACAACAAAGACATATTTTCTAGTTATATTAAAAAAAGTGATAAGTAATTTTGTCAAAGTTGTGAGTTTTTTTAAAGAGAATTTCTGTTATTGAACATTACATAAACAAAACTGTGTTACATTGTAGTTTTCCTATTCTATATCATGATGATATGGAATTACATAAATAGAACGTTACATAATGTTGTATACCAAACATTACTTAAGTTTTTGCTAGTAACCAACACCCAATCTGTTTAACGTACTATAACATAACTTTTATGTACCGTTTTTTAATTTTCAGATCTGGAATCTTGGCTCACCTGATCCTAACTTCACACTAGATGCCCATCTTAAAGGTGTGAACTGTGTGGATTATTTCACAGGTGGTGATAAACCTTATCTAATTACTGGATCCGATGATCATACTGCTAAGGTGCGTGTCTACGTCCTGCTTTTGCTGACCATCAACTTCAGGGATAATGTATAAGTTATATACACACGCTACTCAAATATTCAAAATCTTTCACTAAGGCCACTCAAGTTGTTGGATGACTCATGTATACACAATCCGTTATCTTAATAGATTTCTGCAACTTGGACTTACATTATAAACCATTTACAGGTGTGGGATTACCAAACCAAAACATGTGTCCAGACTTTAGAAGGTCACACACACAACGTTTCAGCTGTAAGCTTTCACCCGGAACTGCCTATAATAATTACGGGTTCCGAGGATGGTACTGTACGTATATGGCATTCAACTACTTATAGGTATGTTACGGTTCATGGTCTTTGCATTTCTGTAGTGCAAGTTCTTGTCTATTCTTAGTTTTGACTGTGTTGGATAAATATTAACAGATTACTATTATGATTTTAAATTTGTTTTACTTGCACCATTTTCGATTATCCAAACTATGCTGATCTGGACATATACAGATAAAAGAATTGCATGTTTTTTCTATCATGCTTTGAGTTTTAGGCATCCAGTATTGAATCCATATGTCGAAGGAATCTTTGGCTCTTTAGATAAGAATGTTTTTTTCTCCTTTCTTTTGACTAGTTGCTCTATCTGCAAATGAAGCTTTAGTTCTTGTATTATTACATCAAACCATAAACCACACATAGTTGTTAATAGCTCTCATAGCGAGCGCTATAGCGAATAGCGTAGCGAAACGCTCATTCACGGCTATCTGCTTTTGGCGCCTCCATAGCGAGTAAATAGCAGGATTTAGGGTTTTTTTGTTTTTCTTGGTTCTAGATTTCTAATATAAATAGCGACAAAATCTACGTATACGATAGCTGGATTTTAAGTTTTTTGTTAATTATACGTATAGAAACACCGTATTTGGATATAACATACATATAAAACATTTCCAAAATTTTCTTCTAGTGTATCACTAAACATAAAATAGCGCCCGCTATTTCATCGCTATTGCTACGTAGCGTATAGGTTGCTTGTCGCAATCGTCTGCCATTCGCTGTTAACAACTATGATAACACATACTACTAATGTGTAATTTGTAGTTGCTTGTAAACTCAGCCGTATCCTATTCAAAGTTCTGTAATAGAAAAATAAATTGAAGGAATCTCTGATTCTTATTTCTATCCACATTTTCCTAAGTTTCTCAGGTGTTTCTTTTTTGTGCAGACTTGAGAACACTTTGAATTATGGACTTGAAAGGGTTTGGGCTATTGGATGCATGAAAGGTTCACGGCGGTAAGTTTGTTTTGTTACTAATTTTGCCTATGTTAGCAGTTGTTTTGATGTTACATACAGCTAGTTTTTCAAGTCTATATATATTCAAAATAAGGGGCAATTCCTGACTAGACACAAAGTATCAACCGGTCAAGCCGTTTGACCCATTTCGATAGTGGGGCTACACTGTCTGGTTTCGGGTTAGGTTCAACTTTTCAACACGATTAAATAATTTGGGTGTCTTTAGGTTGGGGTTATATATGACCCCCACCAGCCTGAACACAACACAAATTGCCACCCCTAATTAAAACTAGGGGTGAGCATATGAAAACTGATTACCGAAAAAATCGAAAACCGAACTGAAAATAACGGAAACCGACTTAACCGATCGTTACAGTTAAGATATGGCCAAAACCGAATCATTCGGTTACGGTTTCGGTTTACCTTTTTTCCATAACCGAAATAACCGAAATTGAACCGATAGTTATATATTTATGTGTTTTTCATGTATTTGAAACATATTTTCATGTATTTCATCTATTTTTTGGGTATTTCATGTATTTTTCATGTATTTGTATTCTTGAAAATGGTTCAAAACACTTGACTAACTATTTTAAGTTTATAATTTTGCACAAGTTTTGTTTTTGGTAGTTAACCAAACATAACCGAAACTATAACCGGCATATTAACCGAATTGAATTAACCAATCGGTTTCATTATGGTTTTTCTTAAAAACTGAGCTTCGGTTATCGGTTATGTGTAAAAACCGAACCGAACGGACATTTGTTCACCCCTAATTAAAACTACTCCTTAATCTCTATTATACATTTGAAAATATTAAGTTTTTGGTCAGTAAGTCTATATATATGTGCTCTCTAGTGGAATAATTTGGAGAAGGATGTTTATGTGTCAACATTTCTGATGCCCTTTATGCTCTACTAAGGATCCACCTGAAACTTCTTAATCAGAAAAAAAGCTCATTTTAGTATACTTACTTATGTACAGGATTGCTTTTGGTTATGATGAAGGGACCATAATGGTGAAAGTTGGTAGAGAAGAGCCTGTAGCTAGCATGGACAACAGTGGAAAAATTATATGGGCTAAGCATAATGAAATTCAAACCGTAAACATCAGGAGTGTGGGAGCTGATTATGAGGTATGGGTTCATAATGAGGCGGTAGCTGTGACCCATTTACTTATAAGCGGGTTGATTCTGGTTATATTTTATCTTTAACGGTTCCAATGCGTAAAAGCAAAATAATTAGCTAATAAGAAACATGTCACCCAAATTATATATAATGCATACCTCCTAAACCTTATATTTAAAAAATGGGTCAAATAATGTAGTTTCCGAAATCATATTTGACACACTTATTGAATATGATAAAATGTAAAATGTTTTGTCAGAAAGTGTTTTCTGATCAACATGACACGATGTGTTTTGGCTTTTGACCCACTCATCTTGTCTTGCCAAAGATGAAACATAAACTTGTCCAGAAGTTATATTTGATTTTGTTAAGGTGACTGACTGACTGCAACTTGTTTTCTGTCTTGCTTCTCAGGTCTCTGATGGGGAGAGATTGCCTTTAGCAGTTAAAGAGTTGGGAACATGTGATCTTTACCCACAAGTGAGTTGTTTGTCATTTAGCTTAAACTTAAAATCAGATACATTGCTATCTCTTTGTTACAGAAAATAGTACAACATAAAATTGTAATCTACTTATCGTCATGATATTTGCATCTCGTTAAACTATAGTTGTCAATAGCGGTCGCTATGGTCGCTATAGCGAATAGCGTAGCGTATAGGTCGAAGGTCGCTACAGGGTATGTAGCCATAAATAGCGGGATTTCAGTTTTTATTTTTTTAAAACATATATAGCGATTAAATCTAGCTATAAAATAGCTGGATTTTAGGAATTTGTTAAATATACGTGTAAAATAGCGTATATACTAGGGTATTTTGATATAATATACATATAATTTTTTAAAATTTTAGTTCTAGTGTATCGCTATTTATCGCTATTCGCTATGTAGCATATAGGTAACTTATCGCTATTTGTCGTTGTTTGCCATTAACAACTATGTGTTAAAGGGCCATTTTTTCGTACTCACTGTAGGTCAATTTTGGGTTAGGTTTTATCTTTAATGGATCAAACAGGTTAAATGCATACAACCTCTTAATTCATTTTATTATTAAAATACTTACTTTTTGAAATAATATCTAATCGTATATAACACCCTAGTTATGTATAGACTATAGAAATTGTAATAAAAAGTTGGACACAAATTATTTGGCCTCTGATTTTGAGTTTTTGACTTCGTTCTGATATTGATAACTTCTTGATGACCTTACCCTTTTGTTTTCAGAGCTTGAAACACAACCCGAATGGTAGGTTTGTTGTTGTCTGTGGTGATGGTGAATACATCATATATACAGCTTTGGCATGGAGAAATAGATCCTTTGGTTCTGCATTGGAGATTGTTTGGTCATCTGATGGTGAATATGCTGTTAGAGAGAGTACAACTAAAATAAAGATTTTTAACAAATCTTTTCAGGTTTGTTGACTTTCTTGGACCTCATAGCAATGCATATGTTACTTGTGTACATTTTATACATATTCTTAATATAATGATAAGGTAAAGCTGCATATATTAGGAACTTTATACCATTCCCTATATTCCCTATATAGCAACCAACTTACATTTTATGAACGATTTTAGCAAACACGTAACACTGATTATATGTAATGAATGAACAGTTCAACTGCTAGAAGGTCATTGTTTGCTATTTATTTAAACTGTTGATGTTATATCATGTTTTTCAATTTGGTGTATATGTATGTATATGGCTTGTGACATGTGATGTGACATTTAATATTTTTCAAAGGCAATTTTCCAATTTTAGAACTTGTAAATAATTTTGTTTTAATTTTTTTTTCCGCATAAGCATCTTTTTCATATGCGGCATCTAATGTGGTGGTTAGCATGGCAGTACTACATTAGCACTTTACAGGGTCAGTTAAAAAATGAAGTTGATTGCTATATTCGGTTACAAATTGCAAGTTAGTAATGTTGAGGAAAGTATGTGAAGTTTGTTTCTAATTCTATAAATTTATGCATCTATTTTGATGTTTTTTTTGTACCAGGAAAAGAAGAGTATCCGACCAACATTTTCTTGTGAGCGCATATACGGAGGATCTTTGTTGGCAATGTGTTCAAATGATTTTATATGTTTCTATGATTGGGCCGAGTGCAGATTGATTCAACGAATTGATGTTAATATCAAGGTACACAGATCTTACCCTATTTCAATTAGATTTCATGTTTCACCTTTTTTAATATTATGTTTCAGCATAGCTAGACTAACAAATTTCTTGTCTGCTTATTTCTGTCTTTCATTTCCAGAACCTCTACTGGGCAGACAGTGGTGATATGGTGGCGATTGCCAGTGATTCATCATTCTACATACTGCAGTACAATGTTAGATCCTTACACACTTATATATGTATATGCTTTAGTTTTACAACCTTAGGTCTGTTTACGTGTAAATCTATACAAATAATTTACCTCTAGTTAGTACATAGTTCAATAAAAAAAATTCTAAAAAACATAAATTTTAAATCTGAATTAAGAAACCTAAAAAAATGAACGAATTTTGATCAAAAAGTTTGAAAAACGAACGGTCTTAAAGGACGTTTAAGAAACGATTTTAGAAAGGACATATTTATTTATCTACATGATAGGGTGGGTTTCGGCTACAAAGTCTAAATCTCCTAGAAAGCGTACAGAGTCATAAAACACCATAATATCAGCCCTAAAACACACCCAAAACCCACAAATAACAGAGTGAAGATTACTAAAACACTATATTTTAGTAATCTTTATTATGTTATTTGTGTGGGTATTGGGTGTGTTTTATGGTTGACATTACGGTGTTTTCTGACTTTTTACACTTTTTAGGAATTTTGGACTTTGTAGCCAACTCCTAACCTAAATGATAATCGTAAAAGTAACAAAATAACAATAAAAAGTTTAAAAAATAAAAATAAAAACCTTTTTTTTAATATACTTAAATATAAAAACTCATTTTACAGAGAAGGAAGAATCAGATTGTGGTTTCGTTTTTGTTAACTTGAGTAAATACATAAATAGCCCCTTAAATATTAATAAAAAACATTATAGTTTACATAAACAACCTTGAGGTGTAAAAATACTAAAATACCCTTGAAAAAAGTAACAGAGTTATTGTTGGGGCTAAAACCGTTACAAATGCAACCTTAGGGTTTGATATGTCTAAAGATTCCTTTTTAAGCTGAAAGGGTTAAAACTAACTAAACCTCAGGGCCAAAATAGTAATTTACTAATAGGAAAATATATATTTTTTATTCATTTTGAAGATTAAAATTTTATATTAGTTGAAGTTAATTCTTTAAGGCATTAATTTTATTATAAGGTCTTTAAAGGAAAAAAAAACTGGATTAGATTGTAAACTTTCATTCCATTCCTTGAAGGGATAACAATTAGAAAAGCTTCCCCTAAGGAATGAAAAATCTTAAAGTGGAATGGATTCCGTTCGTATGTTGTTAACAAAACATGCTTTCTTTTCATTCGGTCGAAGTGGTCCATTCCGTTCCACCTTTCATCTCTGCATACCAAACACCACCATTACCTATCATTTTATTATCTTTAGTTAAGTTTGATTAGTATTGTGAATTTTCTTATGTTGCAGCGTGATGTCGTGTCAGCACATCTAGATAGTGGAAAATCTGTAGATGAGGAAGGTATTGAAGACTCCTTTACAATTCTTTCTGAAGTCAGCGAGAGAGTTAGAACTGGATTGTGGGTTGGGGACTGTTTTATCTACAATAATTCTTCATGGCGACTTAATTATTGTGTTGGCGGTGAGGTAATGTCTTTAACCAATACTTGTCAAAATGTCTTAAACATTCTGTTTTTGTTTAAAGATTAATTTCACACATATATCATTCTAAATTTCAGTTTTATCCTTTTAAAAAGACAAAATATCATATCTACCCATTCCATAGTGAAACAATTAGGAAAAAAACAATTATTATATTTTTTTGTGAATCATCTTAGCACATAATGTTCTATTAGTTTTTAGAGTAAAGTACACGGATGGTCCCTGTGGTTGACGAAAATTTTGTATTTGGTCCCTCGCTTTCCAAAAGTACACGGGTGGTCCCTATTGTTTGTACTTTTTAACGCATCTAGTCCCTAACTTGGACCCCAATTTTTGTCAAAAGTACATGGATGGTCCCTGTGGTTTGCACTTTGTAACGCATCTAGTCCCTAACTTGGACCCGCTGAAACCTTTTGATTTGTTAACCGGGGACCAAATGCATTACAAAGTGTAAACCACAGGGACCATCCGTGTAGTTTTGAAAAGCTAGGGACTAAATCCAAAATTATGTTCAACCACAGGGACCATCCGTGTACTTTACTCTAGTTATTAGTTAATATTATTTTTCTGAACTATGAAATGGTAAATACGATATTTTAGCGTTTTGAAAGGGTAATATCATATTGTGAAAATCAGAAGTGTAGATATGGAATCATGAACTTTTAGAAGGACCAATATTAAACTGGCCCTTTGTTTAACGTCATAACTCATATGTTTGTAATTAACTTGATATATCTATTATAGGTAACCACAATGTTCCATTTGGACCGGCCAATGTACCTTCTTGGGTATCTAGCTAATCAAAGCAGGGTTTATCTCATCGACAAGGAATTCAAGTGAGTAGCCTTTGGTGTTCATATTTCAGGGTATACACAACTTCTATAACATCATTTGTTTTTCTGCTTGGGTTAACCTTCTTTTTGTTCTTTATAATTTAGTGTCATTGGATACACGTTACTGCTCACACTGATAGAGTACAAGACACTTGTGATGCGCGGAGATCTAGAACGAGCTAATGATGTATTTCCTACAATTCCAAAAGAGCATCATAATAGGTATACTTTATATATATAATTCCTATATAGGTTGGTAGCAACCTCAATTATATGATAATTTCTTATGGTCCCGACTTGGGCCAACGGGCTAAAGTAATAACCTTGATAAATGCATTAACTAATAAAAAAAAGTTGAAGCGCTAATTGCTCGATAAAAATATAAAGTAATAGTTACTGGATATCAGTTATACGGATAAAACCTTTTAATCAATAAATAATATTTGATTATTTGTACAACATGAACTTGGTTTTTAGAGAACTTTTAATCTTTTCCCTAGATTCTCCCTTAAAAAATAATAGTTATGTTTTTCTATTTATCGATAGATGATTATTCATTTATACTTGCTGAATGAATATATATTTTTTTCCCGACAGAAGGGTTTTATTTTATCAAGGTTTGTAACTGTACTCGATCTTGTATTAAAAGTTATTGGGTCTCAGACTCTCAGTCTGATATATGATTCCTTCTGTAGTGTTGCTCACTTTTTGGAATCACGAGGAATGATTGAGGAAGCTCTAGATGTTGCTACTGATCCCGACTATAGATTTGAGCTTGCCATTCAGCTTGGCAAACTAGAAACCGCAAGGGTATTTACACTCACCTTATACAAGCAGAACATTTTATTTACAATTTTTTTACGAGAGGTGATTAAGGTATGAAGGTAATTTGTCCCAAAAAGATTTGGCGTATGCCAATCAGTTATTGTTGGGTACAAATCACCTCCCATTTTAACTGCTTAAAGAGAGAATCTAAGCACCCTTTTCCATGTTAGTTATGTATAATCAGTTATCAGGCGATGTATCTTGTTAAATGTATGATACCGTTTGGTTTTGTGCATATAGGATATTGCCGTAGTAGCACAAAGCGAGTCGAAATGGAAGCAGTTGGGTGAATTAGCTATGTCTGCTGGACTGGTATGTTTTGGTTTTACTATTTGTTCTTTCTTCATATTGAAAAGACACACACTTTGTGTGTGTGTATATATATCTAGAACGAAATTTGTTTCTTGGTTCATTACATTGGTGAACTATACATTAAAATGATAATTGATAACTCCTGTATGTGATCACATCACAGAAAGACACACGCTTTGGAAAATAGTAACTCTTGAGAAAAAGAGTAAAATGCCATTTTCGTCCCTGAGGTTTGTCCAGTTTTGCGATTTTCATCCAAAGGTTTGTTTTTTTCGCATCTGGATCCAATTGAAATCTTCCCATTTTCATCCGGCTCGTTAGCTCAATTCATTTTTCTCCGTTAAGTCAGAGGTATTTCCATCTTTTTTGTTAACTTAAAGGGCAATTCGGTCTCTTTCACTTTAGTAAGTGTATTTCGAACACTTTTGCATTATGCTAAATGCTTGTACATAAAAGTGAAAAAGACCGAATTTCCCTTTAAGTTAACAAAAAAGACGAAAACACCCCTGATTTAACGTAGAAAAATGGATGGAGTTAACGAACTGGATGAAAATGGCAAGATTTCAAACCTTTTGGATCCAGATGTGAAAAAACAAACATTTGGACGAAAGTCGCAAAACTGGCCAAACCTCGGGGGATGATGAAAAATATGTTTAAGCTAACATTATCCGTTTTTCTTAGTAAAAGGAAAATCTTTTTTTTTTTGGTTCAGTACCCTTTTGGGTTTAAGATTAGATGATAACTCTTCTAGTCTTCTATTTGATCATTGATAACAATGTTAACACATTGCAGTTGGAGATGGCTGAAGATTGTTTGAAGCATGCAAATGACTTGAGTGGTCTGCTTCTGCTTTACTCTTCTTTGGGAGATGCTGAAGAGATAGCAAAACTTGCGTATCTCGCTAAAGACAGTGGAAAAAACAATGTTGCCTTTGCTTGTCTATTCATGCTGGGTAAATTGGAAGATTGTCTGCAGTTGTTGGTTGACAGGTTAGTGCTCACATTCAGTATGCAGTTGGTAAAATGGGTCGGTGGGTTTGGTAACGGATATTTTTTTATAAACTAGTGTGCCAAATGTGATTGTAAAGTAAGGATCTTTTATTTATTTATTTATTTTTTTACAAAATTAAGTGGGTTTATACATTAAAAATCACTCTCAGCGACTGCAGCTTGTTGGACCCGATTTCTTTTTAGCTAACTGTTTGGTTGTTACCGGTTTGATATGTTAAGAGATAAAATTAAATGAATAAACCCATTTATAAGTTAATGGGTAAAAAATGCCCTTTCAGGTAAATGGCCCGACTTGAAACACCTTTTTCTAAAGTTTTGAGCTTGTTTTAAACTTAAACAAACTAGTGAATCAAATATGCTAAAGTTATTATTTTAATATTAACTTAAATATTGAATAAATTGTTCTAGGTGGTTTATTAAAGTACACAGATGGTCCCTGTGGTTTCCTAAAATTTTGGATTTGGTCCCTAGCTTTCCAAAAGTACACGAATGGTCCCTGTAATTTGCACTTTGTAATGCATTTAGTCCCAAGCAAACAAATCTAAAGGTTTCAGCAGGTCCAAGTTAAGGACTAAGTTTGTTACAAAGTGAAAACCACAAGGACCATCCATGTACTTTGAAAAAACTAATTGCATAACAAAATGGAAACCATAGGGACCATTCGTGTAGTTTTGGAAAGCTAGGGAGTAGGTAGGGACTAAATCCAAAATTTTGGTAAACCACAGGGACCATTCATGTACTTTACTCTATTTGTTATATATACACTTTGGGTGACTTTAACTCTCTTGACTAGTTTCCTGTTTAGCTAATAGTCTTTCTTTTTCCTGTATGACCCATTACAGAAAGAATAACTTGAATAGGCCCATTTGTATGCAAATGGGTTGGAATTGTCACCTCTAATATCTAATTCTCTACATCAATACAACATGAATACAAA
Source organism: Helianthus annuus (assembly GCF_002127325.2). Classification (NCBI taxonomy): domain Eukaryota; kingdom Viridiplantae; phylum Streptophyta; class Magnoliopsida; order Asterales; family Asteraceae; genus Helianthus; species Helianthus annuus. The sequence continues at coordinate 5,685,104 of NC_035436.2, forward strand.
TTTGAGCATGCTTTGCAGTTATTTAAATGCTTTTTTCACTCTCTCAGCAATCGGATACCTGAAGCTGCTCTGATGGCACGGTCTTATCTTCCAAGCAAGGTTTCAGAAATAGTTGCTCTTTGGAGAAAAGACCTTAACAAGGTTATTTCTGGTGGATTTTATTTATTTATTTATTTATTTATTTTTTCATTTTTGAAGTTTTTACTTTATGACATTTTAAGCGTGCCTTTCAGCATGTTTAGCAAAAAAAAAAAAAAAAAAAAAATTGTTACCTCAGGTGTCGAAAGCCGTCTTTCTATCATTCTACCAGAATATGATAATTTTGCAAGTGGATTGACATGATTGAAAATGCAGGTTAACCAGAAAGCAGCAGAATCTTTAGCAGATCCTGAAGAGTACCCAAATATGTTTGAGGACTGGCAAATTGCACTTGAAGTTGAAGCAAGAGCTGCAGATACAAGGTTCTGTTACTTATGTCTCATATTTAGTTTCTGGTACTGTTAAATAGAGAAAGAAATAGGTAGCCAAATATTATTACAAAAACTATGCTATTTTAATATAATTTAATTTCTTGAATAAATGATGTAAGACATGCTATGTATCAAAAACCATTCTAGATGATCTTCGAAACATTCAAAACCATTTGACCATTTTTCTTTTGAACTTGAGTGCAACATTAGTATATCTGAAATTATGGTGACACTCGTAATGACCTCATTAGCATGCTTGTGAACAATTTTGATAGGACATATTATAGTTGGCAAAATGGGATATTTGGGTCTGGTTTGACCCGTAAGCACTTCTTATTCCAATATTTTTTTTATAAATAATTAGTTAGTCAAATAGAATTACAAAATTATATTATTTTAACATAAGAGATTTTTTAATAATAAGTATAAGAGATTCTATGCATTGGAAATAAATTCTAGGTGATGTTTGACCCATTTTCTTTTATAAGCTTATTTATTTAGTGATGCGGGATCGGAACGAAGTTTGCGGAAGATTTGAATTCTATTTTATTTTAATTATCATATCTTTTAATTATTTGAATTTCAATTTCCTAATCTTTTATATTTAGTTTCCTCACTTATATAAGGGGATTTAGGGTTTATTATTTGATCAGTTTTTGTTGAATTTGATTATAAAGAACTTTGCTCTTGGAACCTTTGGTTCGTTTTATCGTCTTTGATTAATCGATTGTTCTTGAGCCATTTGAGTACGCTTCCGATCCGTATCATTTAGTGTACTCATTTGCCCTGTTAAGAGTTAAAAGTATCCGGATTTGATCCATTTATAAATTGACGGGCTGAAGCGGCCACATCTTGTACATATTAATGATCCATGGTTTTCATGTTTTAGCCTCGTTAAAGTAGTTGTTTAAGTATTGTATATTTTTCAAGTGTTGTATGGACCTCGTAAACAGGATAAGACATTAACGAGTCTTTCTACCATATATATGATATAGGGGTATTTATCCTCCAGCAACAGAGTATGTGAACTATGTGGATAGATCACATGTCAACCTTGTGGAAGTCTTCAAACACATGCAATTGGATGATGAAGAGCCACATGAAAATGGAGAGCTGAATCATGAGGTACGTTTATGCACTTCTTTTAGGAATAATTTCATATATACCCTTACAAACTTGAAAATTTTCATATATGCCTAACCAAAACTAAAAATATCATATATGCCCTTACCAAATAGTAAATATATCAGATATACCCAATTTGTTAAAAACAATCTAATAAATAATCATTTTACCGTTAGTTTTTTAACTTCAAGATTTCATATATGCTCATCTTTTAACTTCATATTTTTATACAACACATTTTATGCTTAAATTTATTTTTACCCATTTTTATTTTTATTATTTTTTCCCATAAACAATAGTATTCTCCTTATATAATATTTAAGTTAAATAAATTAAGCTAGAAATGAGTAATAAATATATTATTTGAAGTTAAAGGTCATATATGAGATTTCAAAGTTTTAGAAAAATAAGGGTAAAATTGTCATTTATTAACTTCTTTTTAATGAATTGGGTATCTATGATATTTCAACTACTTTGTAACGGTATATATGATAAATATAATTTTGCTTGGGTATATATGCTATTTTGCAAGTTTCTAGGGGTATATATGAAATTGCCCCCTTTTGGCCTGTTACTCAACCTGTCTGACCCGTCAAATTCTTTTTTTTTAACATTGCTTTGTTGTTTTCTTTTTGTGTTAACTACAGGGTGTAGAAGAAAACGAAAACGAAGGGGAATTTGTTGATGGTGAAGAAATTGAGCAAGAAGAAGATGCCGTTGCAATGGATAACGATTCTTCAGATGGTCCTGTACTCGTTAACGGTAACGAGACTGAAGAAGAGTGGGGTACGAATAATGCAGGAAATCCTTCAGCCTAAAAGCAATTGGTTGGTTGGGGCAGTATGAAAATTCCTAATTTTATGGTGATTATTGATTTAAATTTTCTCTTAATTGCCTGCCATCTTTGACTAATTGACTCCCATTACCATTCCAACAAATCCAACTTAGGTCCCATGTACTAGTAATGATAAATTGATAATGATATATCAACCTGCAAATCAACCTAATGCCACGTGTCATGAATCCATGAGAGTCTGAGGAAGCAAGCCCTTTTCTAGAATTTATAGATTCATGCCACGTGTCATTATGTTGATTGATAGGTTGAATATGTCATCACTCTTGTATTAAGTAACTTACATATGCATATATGGTATATCTGCTATTGCTGACATGTTTAGGGTTTCCTTATGAGTAAACTATACAAGTCTAGATCTATGCAGCTAATATTGGTGATATATCGGTTATCGGTCCCCTGTCAAATATCGGTACCTATATGATCGGCGATATTGACCAATGTATTGCCGAATTTCCTGATATGAGTACCTTTCTTCTTAGTTCTACCATTCGTCTTTCTTCTTATTGCGGCTATTAGTGTTTTAAGTCTTAATTGTTAATTGTTAGTGCTAAATGTTGATGTTTTAAGTCTTAATCAGTTCCTACTTGCTACAATTTATTAGTGCTTTGCATGTTGCAAAAGGTTCATTTGTTAATGGTAGAAGAGTATACTGAACTGTTAGTGTTAAATTGCTATATATATATAAATTCTGCATGATATTAAAATTACCGATATCCCACCGCGATAATCCATATCTCAAATATCGGTCCTTGACCGATATCCGATATTTTAGCGCATTAACTGCATAGGTCTAGATTCCAGTTGACATTAGAGGTGGCAAGATGGGAGAGTTGGTTAACGGGTCAATATAGCCTGTTTTTAGTGTGTCAAAACGGGTTGGGTTGGGCCCATTCATTACCCTCTTATGTAATATGTATCATGTCATGTGCTTATACATTTAAATACACTTCTTTGACTTTCAACCCATTTGACCTAGTTGACCCTGTTAACCCCGTTCTTTTTAGTTGAATCCGTTGGCTTTTAACCATTTGGTCTTTTGTAACCAGATCGACCTGTTATTAGTTTTTTTTTTGGTTCAAAATTGGCCACCTCTCTAATTGGCACAAACAAAGGCCAGTTTGTTAGGATACGGTTAGAATTAGATTACAACTGGGTGTTTATACATACACTATATATATATATATGTGTGTGTGTGTGTATTTATACATATGCAATATAAACACACATTATATATATATTCTCTTTCTCACAAACTTGTTTTATAATTGCAGTGCTTACACCGCTTCCGTAAGTCGACTCCTGATGTTTCTTGATTTGCACACTCCTTCAGGTGGGGTATTTAAGCACCTCTCTCTCTCTCTCTCTCTCTCTCTCTCTCTCTCTCTCACACACACACACACACACACACACACTTATACACCGCTTCCCTGAACTTTTAAAACTTCACGATAATGTCCTTGGATTTCACTTTTTTAAAGTAATCTTTGTGTTTTTTACATGGCTTCAGTATGTTCAGTGAAAACCCATAACACTTTTTGTCTAATGCACTTTAGCCTAAAGTAGACATTTGACCCGTTTTACCATTTCCCTTTTAACATTTTTTTATTTATTTTACTTATTAAAGATCAAATGTACACACCGAATCAACCCATTCCTAAATAAATGAGTCAAACTTGTCGCGTTAAATAGAAGTTCACCAAGACCTGCTGTAGAATACTAGAATGAGTCTTTTTTTTTTTTTTTTAATTATTTCAACATCTATGATCTTTACAATTAATCTACCGATCTTTTGCAGGTATCTGTTCATGGTGTAATTGTGTAAGCGCGTTGCTTTTTGTATTTTGGGACATATAATATCATATATACACTTCACCTTCGGGTTAGTATTCGAGTTTAGTTACTCTCTAGGGGCACACATTATTGATTTTTTAGGCGATAATTTTTCTTTTTCAAATAATATTAAGTGTTACTGTGAATGTAAAAAAACAACTATAGGGGGTGTGAGCAGACGAAGATTATATAGGTATTTTTATCTAATTGTAAATTTTCATTTTGTACTCTGTTAGGATTCTTTTATTTTCTGGTGTGCTGTTGATTTTATGCAATTTAATCATTTTGTGATAAATAAATTATTAATATTGTTAAATATTGAAAATAATTGTTAGAGCTTCATCTTTAAATACGCATCCAAGCATGCATTTCACATGTAAGCATCTTGTATTACAGTTTGCCCAACTAAGTGAGTTTATCAATATCATCACAATAAGAAACCCAGAAAATTTGATTGTTTGGTGCATAAGGCATTAGAAGACGTATTAGAAAAGGCTGGTTACCCCTAGAGGTGCACAAAACCGGGTTTTTTTAATACCCGGGTACAGGTATGACCGGGTTTTGAATTTTCGGGTATTGCCAATACCCGGGCCGGGTCCAGTTATTGGCCAGGAAATCCATACCCTGTATACTCGGGTTTGGGTTTTCTATACCTGGGTATTAGAATACCCTATTTCCGGGTTTGCGTATGAAAAAAACCCGGGCGGGTATTAAAAAACCCAGACGGGTATAAAAAACCCGGGTATAAAGCGGGTCTAAAAAACCAGGGTTCGGGTTCTCAGTTGGAATACTGTACCTGGTCCATACCCATTTGGTGGGATCGGGTTTGGGTTGTCAATACCTGGTTTTTATAATGCCTGGGCCCGAGTTTTTTTCGGGTTCGGGTTTTTTTGTGGACACCTAGTTACCCCCTTACGGGTTGGAATGAGTGGGACGGGCTGGGTCGGGTCGGTTCGGGTCAAGTGTGTCAAATAAATATATTCAAATATCATTTTAAAGAAATATTCAGTGTTTTAACAATGTTTTATGGTGCAAGCCGATAACCAACTTTTAATAACTACAACCGTTCTGGAATGGGATCCCGGTTGAAGATTACCCGAAGATTTGAATAATATTTAGTTCCTTAATTATCGAGTCTTTTATTAGTTATCGTATCTTTTATTTATTGTTTATTCATGTTTATCTCTAAGATTTTTAGTTTCTAGTATAAATAAGGGTCTAGGTTTTATTATTTAGATAGTTTTTGAATTGATTATTGTTGAAAAGAATTATGTTCTTGGAACCTTTGGTTCGTTTTTATCGCCTTTGATTAATCATTACGTCTTGAGCCATTTGATCGCACGCGAAACTGTAACAGTTAAAAACTAAAGGGTTAGGGTGGAGGGTATGATTCAAACATTTTAGGGTGTTTTGAGTTTTCTCTATCCAATAATTTATGCCATGTCAACTCCCTCCCTTCACTCCCCATTTTATACTCAAACACTAGGAATGATTCAAGCACCCACTCAATTAAAAAAAAATTGATTAGTTCTCTATCTCCTCTCTCCTCCTCCCTTTGTTCTTCACCTTCGTTGACTATACACCGAGTTGTCAAGTCCCCACTCACCGATTTGTGCCCGGCATTCAATCACCGCTCGGTGATAACACATCCCTGAAGGGTTCCCCGCAATCACTCCGACCCCCTTAATACGACCCAACCTGAGAGGTAAAGGAAATAAATTATCTTAAATGAAAATCATAAAAATAGTTATTTTCTGAGATTATTATACTTCTGCGGTCATGTCGTGATAAGTCTATGCATAGTCCTGTCGTAATAAGTTTATGCATGTATCCATGAGATACGCGGTTAGTTGTGTATCAAACTTTTTTCTGTTAAGAATTACTAAAACTAATTGGATACACAACGCTACATCACTTATAATTTCACGTATTTAATAATATTCGCGTATATAATGAAAATATGTGTGTGAATTAAGATCGAAACTTAAAAAAAGCTTATCTTGTTAATATTATTTTTTTAAATGATAGTAGACAAATATCTCATTAAAACGAAACGCTCTAGCAAGGAGCTAGAGCCAAGGCTATAACCTTAGAAGCTAGGTTCAAAATTACACCAAACATGCCAATCTACACACTTCGAGGGTTTAGTTAATTCACTACAGTACTACACACTTCGAGGGTTTAGTTTAAGATCCCCTGCCTATGTGGCAGTGACGTAGCATGGACTTTTTTACTTTTTAGTTAAACTACTACACATAGTATTTCGTTTTAATCATCATAAATGATGTCATTTTAGAGATGAATCAAACATGTGCGCAATCACCCTCAATGTACGAGCAAAATCCTTTAAGCCTTAACGCTTGCAACAAATCAACACTCTGATCGCAACACCACCATCAAATCTACTTCAATCACATCCTAACACAATGTTAAGAACAAAAATGGTATTCAAGAGATTGAGCTAATATAGAGAAGGAAGAAGAATCTCAGAGAAGGAGAGAGTTATCTCAAAATCATTAGCTGCTATTCTCATTCATGATTCCTGCTTACGTATATGAATATATTACAAACATGGTTGTAAAAGTCGCTAGGCGCTCCCTAGTCGGTCGACCGGTGAGTTGAGACTACCCGGCTTAGGCAGAGAGTACACGGGGAGTACTCGGAGATGCCAAATTATAAAGAAATTAGTTTTCGGAAATTAAATATATGTCAAATAACATAAATTTACTAATATTTATAACAAAATACGTGAAATTGATATTGATTCTTTAATATGATAGGCATAGAAATTATGCTTTATTTTATTTTAAGTCAAACTCGGCCCGAGTTGACCTACTAGATCCGATTTTGGCCAAGGTTGACCGCATTTGATCGATTCCGAGTAATTAGTCGGAGTTGAAGAAAGTCGCCTCGGCAGCCTACCTTGTAACGACTACTCGGGGTGTACTCGGCCTTGGAGACCTTGTTTTACAACCATGATTACAAATATAACCAAAAACTACTAAACAATTACTGTTTAGTCGCTCTACTATTTATTACCTAACACGCAAGAAGATTAACACCAAATCTACCTTGTTGAAATCAAGGGCGTAGCTTTGTGGGGGCGGCCGACCCCGAACTTTTTGCTCGTTTGTGGAGAATATGTAGTTTTAGTATAGAAATTTTTGGGTATATACGTTTTTGACCCCCCGATTTTATAGAAATTTTTGGTATATACGTTTTCGGCCCCCCGTTGGGAAATCTCAAGCTTCGCCGCTGGTTGAAATCTACTCACTTATGATATATGTTGTCCACTTTGTTCATGTATTCGTTCATTGCTATTCAATTGTTCTTTTAGAAATTCCACATAGACATGACATCTATTCATATGTGAATTCCCTAAAACAAAAGTTAGAATGTGCTTCATTTTACGTGTCAAATCAAACTTAAAGATTCAAAATAAGCATAGTCACTATATATCTTGTTTGAATCCTATTTATTTTGAAGTCTCTAGTTGTCTTTCATATATGGAGTCAAATGTTATTTATGGTTCCATTTAGACAATATTTTGTTATTGATATATGAAAACGTTAAAGTTGTAGTGCATTGTTTTTCATTTTCATATTTCTTCGTGTTCAACTTCTTATTTGAAATAATATGAATATATGATATGAACTTTTACTTTCAATTTTCATTAAAAAAATAAAAAAAAAGGGTTGTATAACGTTTATCAATCAATCTATAGGGCAAATAAGTTTGGATGACGATTCGCGAGATATTTGGGATTCATTCTCAAAAGTGACTTATTAACTTATATAAGTCAAAAGTGAGAAGTTAGAAATTCTAACTTCTCAAAAATAACTTCTCAACACACAAAACCCTTTCAAATAAGCTAATCCAAACACTCAAAAAACAACTTAGTAACTTTTATAAGTCAATAAGTCATAAGTTGCTCCAAAATAAGCTAACCCAAACACCCCCATATATCAACTGTAGCATATGTTATTCAGGGGTGGAGTTAGTGTATTAGGAGGGGTAGTGTTTTCGTAGCGTAATTTTTTTTCGGTTTTATACAAATGATACCCATGATCCCCATAAAAAATAAATTGGATGTCCATGAATTTTTCGGCTAGAACCGCCACCGATATTATTTTATGTTTCTAAAAGGACCAGCCACATCTAGTAAGATGTTGTGCAAGGGATAAAGACAATGTTTTAAATACCGGTTATACCGGTTAAATCGGATATCAGACACGAGTTCGGTACGATAAAGGCCGGCAAAACTTGAATACGGTATGTCTTATGTACCAGCGGTAAATCCGGTTCTACCGGTTCAAACTGTTGAACTGGTTTGCATTATCTTAAGATTTGATTTCTTAATTTTAATAAAATACAATATTAATGTAATATTGATCTTCCATATTTCCAGTAATTAACCTAGTGACTTCTATTCCAATATTTCATCGTTGTTGAAACTGTTACTCACCTCATACAATGCAACATTGTTGATAACTAATAAAAATATTCTTAAAATGCTTAATAGTTTACAATAAAAATAGTCGTTTTTAGATAAAACTATGACCAGTTATATAAATCCTAGTTGAGATTGGATTGTTTTTTTGCGATGAATTGATATTTTATGGAATTTATAGGTTAACTAGTAAGCAGTTCAACTGCCCGATACAGTCCGGCTCAACCGGTTGAACCATTTTAGAGCCCAACCCGGTATGACTTAAATACCGGTTTTTAAAACATTGGATAAAGGAGAAGAATTAGACGGGTAAAAGTAGATATGATGCTCGTAGTCACATATACGCAAAATTATTCTAAAATGATGACAATGAGTGACTACTTTTGTAATTTTTCTGTGGGACATTGAATTTAAATAACTCCAACTTTCATAAATTGGTCGGTAGCACTTTCAACTTTCGATTTGTACCAAACCACTTTCAACTTTCAACTTATTGGCCGATAGCACTCCTAGACTAACTCAACACTAATCCAGTTTGCTGACATCAGCTGCCACGTCATAAAAAAAGTCAAGTTAGATGCCGCGTTAACTGCCACCTCGGCTGCCACGTCATCAAAAAATCCCACTTCTGATGCCACGTCAACACACAAGTGCCACATCAGCAAAGAATTAACTAGGTTATGGTTAGTTAGTTTGGGAGTGTTATCGGCCAATAAGTTGAAAGTTGAAGAGTGGTGTGGTAAAAATCGAAAGTTGGGAGTACTATCGGTAAATTAGTGACTGTTTGGGTTATTTAAATCAAATATCCCTTTTTCTTACCGTTATGGCTGTATTCGAACCGAACGAACACGAACACGAATAAGGCCATGTTTGTGTCCGTTTGTTAAGGAAATTAACATGGCTGCGAACTGTTCACGAACACACACCGAGCATAAGCTTATGTTCATGTTCGTTCGTTAAGGAAAGTCAGTTGTTCGCGGACAGTTTGTGAGCACTAGTCTCGAACAGAAAGGAATGAAAACGAACGTTTAACTTGAAAATAAAAAAAAAAAAAACAAAAACATTGTTAACCTTAAACATTGGACATAAGTAGGTTAAATACAACCATCAAATGATAAATCAAAACACAAGAAGTCTACTACAACCAGCAAACGATGAATCAAGTTTAAATAACTTAGACATAGGTATCTAGAATTACTTAGACATAATTATTCAAAGTTTAACTAATTTAGACATAATTTTCACACAAAAGTCTCGAATGTCCAAATTTTAGGTAATTTAGAAAAAATGAGTTTCAAGTTTTCAATATGTTTAGATAAAAGGTTTATTATTTTTTTAATATAAACGAACGAACATGAACGAACGTAACTCACCATATTACCAAACGTTCACGAACGCAGTCGAACGAACGAGACCTCTGTTCATGTTCGTTCGCTTAGCTAACCGAACGAAACTTTTTGTTCGTGTTCGTTCGTTAAGCTAATTGAACAAACATAAACGAATTTCCCGCCGAACAATTCACAAACTGTTTGCTGAACGTTCAGTTCATCTACACCCATAGTTATCCAAATATTTTTTTTTTGAAAGTAGTGTAAAATATCTAGTTTTTGGATGAAAATCCTTATTTTTAGGTAAAAGAAAAATCTTAAACATTTCCCTTAATAAAAAAAAAAAATAAGCCTTTTACCGTTGCAATAAAAATACACCAAACTCTCTTTAATTCAAAAAAGTTTGCGATGATTGATCATCACCATCTTACAACAATATTTTGCTCGCAAATCTAGGGTTTCAAGGTACCGATTTTCATCTTCTTCTTCGTTTTCTATCGATTAATCGCTTAATAACACGATTTCCGTCAAATAGTTCTTTAATCGTTGAGCTTGTGAATATTTTTCGATTATTTAGTTTGATTTTTGTGCTAGATTTTGTTACAATTCGTGTTATTGTGCTGGAAATATTGTCCTGTAGTTATGTCAATGTTAATCATCTTGTTAATTTGTTGTTTTGTGATGTTTATTGATTCGGTATTCGATGCTAATGAGTTTTTTGTTTGTTTTGTTTTGATTGTTTGATGTTAAGTGTCGGTGCAATTTCGATCGATTGATTTGTTACAGTTTGTGTTATTGTGTTTGTTAGTCATCTTGTTAATTTGTTGTTATGCAATCGTTGATTCGATATTAAATGCCATTTTAGTCCGTGTGGTTTAGGCATTTTGCCGTCCGTCCAAAGGTTTCATTTTTTGTCTATGGGTCCAAAAAGGTTTCACAATTGCCATTTTAGTCCATTGGGTTAACTTCATCCATTTTTTCTGTTAACGAGAAGGGCAATTCGGTCATTTTAACATAATTGCCCTTCTAGTTAACATAATTACATATAAAATGACCGAATTGTCCTTCTCGTTGGCAGAAAAAATGGATGAAGTTAACCCAGTGGACTAAAATGGCAATGATGAAACCTTTTTGGACCCACAGACGAAAAATGAAACCCTTGGACTAAACTGGCAAAATGGCCCAAACCAAATGGACGAAAATGGGATTTAACTCTTTTGAATATGAATGTCTATTATTTATCTAATATGTACCCTGAGAAATTAGGTTACTTCAATATTTGATGCTAACTGTATTCTTAAAAAGCTTTTTAATGTGATATTTAAACAATTTTCCGGTATTCGATAAGTTAAGTTGAAACATTCATAGCAGAATAGGAAAAGGATTGGGTTACTTTTACAAAATTATAACTGATAAGAAATTTGATTACATATGATTTACGTACCCCTTGCGTTATGCACATATAATGTATATATGTGTGGGCCATCGGGGGGCAAAAGTGAAAGTGCACTAATTTTAACGTTATTTTACTAATTTCGTGAAAATAACGTTAAAAGCTGAGGACGGTTAATCATGCATCTTGTGGTGGCGATGATAGCTGAAAGACAAAAGGGCACATGCACTAACCGGTCTTTGTCCCGATTGCTGAGTGTTATGTGCCTTATGTCCAAGGCTTGATGCAAAACTACTATCGAGCCGGGGGTCTCATTGGAAGCAGCCTCTCTATTCCTACGGGGTAAAGGTAAGGCTGTCTACATCTTACCCTCCTCAGACCCTACCTTTGCTTTGCTATTGGTGAGATTTACTGAGTATGATGATGATGATATGATTTACGTAACATTTGCAAACGGGTGCTAATTGTTCCCTAAGCATGGTCCAAAAGTAGCTCATTTAATACCAAACAAGCAGATGACATTGGGGCTTGAATTCTCACATTTGGCTTTCTTGAATGCTTGGTTTACAAAAGCTGGCCTGTTGCCCGAGGCGATTAGGAAAGCACCTTAGGGCATTGAGTCGACATGCTTTTGGATCAAAATTGGTCAAACATAGGGTTTTGTTGGCACCGAAGGAATGAAGAAATTATGAACGGTTTGCTTGATATCAAGGCTGATATGTAAGAGTTGAGAGACACACAACTTCTTGTTGCACATAGACATAGGCGAGGCTTTTAAGAGGCGGGAGGGGGCGGCCGACCCCCCGAACTATTCGCTCAATTAGTGGAGAGTATTTAGTTTCGTATAGAAATTTTTGGGTATATACGTTTTCAACCCCTGGTTTTATAGAAAATTTTTAGGTTCAGTGACTTACGCCCCCCGTGTCGGAAATCTCAAGATTCGCCACTGCACATAGAGTATGTGATGCACACGCTTTGCGCATCACGCCTTTGCTTTTGGGACCTAAACGCCTCGGAGTTTCCAAAATAAGCGGTAACGAAATAGAAAAAACGTCAAATTTTTCCAAAATTTACACTAATTTTACACTACCGCCAGAGCGCCAAGGGGTAGAGGGCGTTACCCCCTGTTATACACTAGATCCGCCCCTATCAATAGATAGGTGTTAAATGCAACTGCTTATTTCTGTATTTTCTTGCAGAATCATTTTTTTCTTAAATTTGAAATGGGCGATGCGGAGAACACGTTTCCATCTTCTCGAAAACGAGCTGCTGGTAGAGAATTATCCCGAGAAAACCCGGGTCTCGATGATGAAGAAGAGTTTCCCGATCAAGAAACCGGTACATTCAAAAGGGCGAGTGATGATGTGTTGGCAAATAGAAGAATAGTCAAAGTCAAACGTGGTCAAACGTCATCGACCGCATCTGCACCTTCTTCTAACCCTTTCGCAGCAATTCGTTTGGTGCCTCCTGCAAATTCACAAGAAATTGTAAATCATGATTCTGAAAAGTTGGTGGTGGGAAATGACGAAAATACCCCTGCAGCTGAGGAAGAGAAAAATGGAAACGCGGATAAGTTGGAGAGAAATGACGGATATACCCCTGCATCCAAGGAAGAGACAAACGGAAACGAAGATAAGTTGGAGGGAAATGACGGAAATACCCCTGCATCCAAGGAAGAGACAAACGGAAACGAGGATAAGTTGGAGGGAAATGTCGGAAATACCCCTGCATTAGAGGAAAAGAATTGTGAAAACAAGGACACATTAGATAAAAATGACGGAAATACCCCTGTATCTGGGAACGAGAACGTTGAAAGCAAGGTAGTGGGAAATGACGAAGGTACCCCTGCGGCGGAGAAAGAGCAAAATGAAATCAAGCAGAAGCTGGAGGCCAATGACGAAAATACCCCTGGAGCCAGGAAAAAGGAAAACTTAGGAAATGACGAAAATACCCCTGCAGCTGGGTCTGTTAACTCATTCAAACAGCTTTCGAGTAGCCAAAACGCGTTCTCAGGGCTTGTGGGTACGGGTTTTTCAGGTTCATCTTTCTCATTCGGATCAATCTCGAAATCTGACCTGCCTATATTCCCGTCTTTTAGTTTCGGTACCAATGGAAACTCATATCTGTTTGGCAACACGGATAAGAAGATTGAAGGAACCAAAACAACGCCGTCTTTTAAGCAGGAAGTACAAATAGAAACCGGTGAAGAAAACGAGAAGGCGGTTTTCACAGCGGAGTCGGTACTTTTTGAGTTTGTTGACGGCGGGTGGAAAGAACGTGGGAAAGGAGAACTAAAAGTCAATGTGTTGACATCCGGAACACGAAAAGCGAGACTTGTAATGAGGGCAAGAGGGAATTACAGACTGATCTTAAATGCAAGTATTTTTCCTGATATGAAACTGACAAATATGGAGAAAAAAGGGATCACGTTTGCGTGTGTGAATAGTACGAGTGAAGGGCAAAATGGTCTTTCGACATTTGCGTTGAAGTTTAAAGATGCATCGCTCGTTGATGAGTTTCGTTCAGTTGTTATGGCACATAAAGGTAATTTCACTCCTGCAGTAGATTTAAAAACACATGAAATTTCTCCTAAAGCTCCTGAACAGTAGACATATACTATATATATATATATAGAGAGAGAGAGAGAGACGGGGCTTGTATATTACAGAACCAACTTTAAGTAGAGAACTACGAGAATTGTATAACAAGTAGGCCTTTTGTTATGATGTTTCTTTCAATATTTGAACAAAAGTTGCTACAATAATAGTATATAAAAAAACTTTATCAGGTTAAGTAATAAATGAACGTGTCGACGTTTTTTTTTGAACGACCAACTAAATGGCAGAGGAGTCTCCGAAACCGGGCTGAACCCGTCACCATTCCACCAACCCGGGTTCGATCCCAGGTGCCACCACAGGAAGTTCCCAATACTTGAACCTGGTACCTCTCCCTGACCTCCAACCTCCAGACTAGTTTCATTGCTGTGACCAGCTCAACTATATATATATAGAGAGAGAGAGAGAAAGGTTAACGTACAAAACAGCTTAACGTACATTACGTACGCGACGAAATTACAACGTGCGTGATTATATATTGATCAATCTGTCATGCGTGACTACTTACACTTTTGCGTGATTATGTGCAAAAGCGTGATTAGGTTTTCACTTTATAACTTGCGTGATTTTCAAATGAACTAGCGTAATTTCGTCGCGTACATTAACGTACGTTAAGCCGTGAAGTACATTATACTTATTCTCTCTCTCTATATATATATATAGTATTGATTAGGAAAGGCAAAAACAAATCATTTATTATTGGGCACTAATTTCAGTCTATTATAGTTTTGTCATTTATTACTTGGGTAAAACATTAAAATCCCTACACCAGTCACCAACCAACCATGAATGCAAAAGGTATATGAAACATGTGGATTTTAGCAATGTTTTAAAAATCGGTTTTTAAGTCATACCGGGTTGTGCTCTAAAATGGTTTAACCAGTTGAACCGGGTTGTATCGGGCGGTTGAACCGGGTTTCTAGTTAACCCTATAAATTCCATAAAATACAAATTAATCTCAAAAAACAATCCAATCTCAACTAGGATTTATGTAACTGATTCTAGTTTTATCTAAAAACAACTATTTTTATCGTAAACTATTAAGCATTTTAAGAATATTTTTATTAGTTATAAACAATATTGCATTGTACGAGGTGAGTAACAATTTCAACGACGACGAAATATGGAAGATCAATATTACTTTAATATTGTATTTTATTAAAATTAAGAAATCAAATATTAAGATAATGCAAGCCGGTTCAATGGTTTGAACCGGTAGAACCGGATTTACCGCCGGTATCTAAGACATATCGTATTTGGGTTATACAGGCCTTTATCGTACCGGATTTGCGTCTGATATCCGGTTTAACCGGTATAACAGGCCGGTTTATACCGGTATTTAAAACATTGGAAGTTAGAAGTAGATTTTATAGGCATGTTAGCTACTTAACTATTTAAAAAGAAATCAAGCGCTTGAACCAATGATAAAGAGTTATTAATGATAACGATTCAAATTTGATATATTGTCACCTTAATTCCAATACACGGTATCATATTGTACTGGTATTGACCAAACATATACGGTATGATATTCAGTTTTGAATTTAGCTCAATTTCATTGTCGGTGCTATGTGATACGGTACCCGTTCATGACTTTCAACAACACCAACCAAACATATCCAATGCGGTATTCACTTTTGATTTTAGTTAAATTTCGGTACCAGTACCAATTTCATCCGTAAAATCAAACAGACCCCACACCATCCAAATTCAATATGAAAATACCAATCAGGCAATCACAACACCTTAAACCAGAACTATGATCATATCTTATCCCTTTTCATTACTTACAAATATTCCGATCACTAGAAAAAAGTTACACATATCAAAATTACAAAACAAAACATATCAAACTGGTCCTTTAAACGACACTAGCTTCCTGAACTTCTCCCACGGTTTATCCCAAACAAGAGCCACATAATTCTTGTCGGCGCCACAGTCAGCCGCCGTGATGGTCAGGTTGTAGTTCATTCCGGCCACCAATTGTTGATCTCCTTTGATGACTTTTTCAAATTTGAGAGATGCATGGGATTCCTTGTCGTGCTCATCGATGGCGAACTTGCCGATACTGACCACCGTAGGGTCGGTGACATCAGGAATCGGCTTCCAACCTCCGCGCAAGGCGGAGGAGTGTTTAGTGCAAGAGAGGAACATGATGAGAAATGTGAGGATGAAGAGGTTATGCATTTTGGAAAAGGTGGTTCATGTGAGGGGATGGAGTGGTGGTTTTTATAAGGACATGAGAATGTCACATGGAATGCACACGTCTTTAATGTTTGTTATCTTTTTTCTAATATTATCTTTTTAACGGTTTATGCTCCGTTTGTGGTATGCGCATATAATGTATATATATGTGGACGCTCAGGAGGCAAAAGTGAAAGTGTACTAATTTTAACGTTATTTTACTAATTTCATGAAAATAACGTAAAAAAGGGGATGGTTAATCATGCATCATGTGGTGACGTTGATAGTCGAAATACAAGGGAGTACATGCACCAATCCCCTTTGTCTTAATAATTGCTGAGTGTTATGTGTCTTATGTCCAAGGCTTGATGCAAAACTACTATCGAGCCGGAGGTCTTACTGGAAGCAACCTCTCTATTCCTACGGGGTAGAGGTAAGGTTCTCTACATCTTACCCTCCTCAGACCCCGCCTTAGCTTTGCAATTGGTGGGATTTACTGAGGATGATGAGGATGATTTTTTTAACGGCTAAAATTACCACACCTGTCCTTTGCAGGATTTGAACCCACAATCACTTGGTTGAGGAATACAACACTTTGCCAACAGGCTATCCCATTGGGGACTTAATATTTTAAGACTAAATTACATAAATTGTCCTTTATTTATTTATATTAAATTGAACTCTTTGTCTTTAAAAATCACGCAACATGTCATTTATTATGTTTTGCACGTTCTTTATTCTTTAAGCTAACTAATGTTAACTTTTCAATTAACTTTAAGGTAAAATGACATACCCAAAGGATATAATTTTATATATAAAGCACATAACATATAATTTAGTTGAGTTCTTTTATTTTATTTCATTTCTTTTATTTTATTTTATAAAATTTATCATTATTGTTTTATCGATTACTTCAAAGTTTATTTAATTCATTAATTAACACTTTTTAATAAAAATATATGTTTTATAATTTATTTATTTTATTGTTTTGATTGCATTATTTACTTTTTTTTTTATTTTTACAGATAATCTAATTTTTATACTATGTTTTTACATAAACCATTGATGTGATCGAGTTATTTTTATCACTTTTACAATTGTTATATGCTATTCGAACAAACTTTACACCAAAATGTGGAGAAAAGTAAGCATGCCGGTGCTTGCACGTTACGGCGGGTCGGTTTAAGCATAGATAAAAAACATGCCACAATGTTGTATTTTGAGTTAAGCGTACGCGAAACATTTTATAACACGTCTAAAATAACCGGTTGCTTTTAAAAATGGCGTTACAAAATTTCAAAATTTTACAGAACATCATAATTTAAACAACCCATCATAAAGCGCGACCAACATGCTTAATTTTCTCCATATTTTAGGTAAATTTCGATCGAATAACATATAATAATTGTAAAAGTGATAAAAAATAAATCGATCACACTATCGGTTTATGTAAAAACATAGTATAAAAATGACCTTTTTTATAAAATAATAAAATTAAATAATTTAAACAAACAAACAAACGAAAATAAACAGCTAAGGGAGTGTTCGGTGACGCTCCGCGACACGCGACTAAGGGAGTTTACGGGAATATAATTTAAAAAGCTCAAACTTGTGTTTTAAATCATCACATTCATAATTCTCATTCGGCAGCCTTTATACACGAACCCTAGGACGAATTCAGCATTAATTTCTCATCTTTCAAACCACTCAAGCATGTCCAATCAACTCGCGATGACAACTGATGCTGTGAAAACAAGCATGAGCGGCTAAACTCTCGAGGACTTCTGCCCGGATGAACCGTTGCTCGGTTTGACATAATTATCATATTTCTGATTCTTGTAAACTAGTATATCTTGACTACTTGTGTTGATTTCTTGGTAAACATTGGTTGTGTTTGAATTACTTATCATTTATTAAGCGTATTGGCAACTTTCTTGCGTTGTTAACGGATTGGTAAACTGGTGGGTAATTGATACAGTTAAACGGATTGTTAGGTTGTATGGTGAATATTAAAAACTATCCTTAACAATTAATCAAAATCATTAATTCCAAGGTCATGTCTATGTGGTGTTTTGAATCAGTAAACGGATTTTTGTGTTAAAACGAGTATTCGAGATTCCGGGTGGCAGTTACTTCTTCTCATTATGATAACACTTTTCGTGACAAACTGTGTTTTCTTTTAAATCAAACAAACAAACAAACCTCCAATTAGATAGTTTAGTTTTTAATTAATTTCTTTAAAAACTGACTCAACTTGCCTTCGATTTTTCCTCATTCCAACCCCAAAAATCTCCTCCTAAGCGCTTCAAGTTCATTGAGCACACACTTAGGGCCTTGTAAAGGGAACAATAATACAAAGGAAGACTATCGAGTACCACCTTCAATAATATTACCTTTCCTCCAAACGACAACGTTTTCGATTTCCGTTTTGGTATTCGATTTACATTTGGATAGCGTTCTTAACCTCTTTTTTCCGAAAGAAAGCCGTCAAACTTCTTGCTTTGCCATTTGATTTAGGGTTATTGGATTTTATCACTCTTAACTAATGGGTATTGGCTACTGCCACTCTCAACTATCACTTTGGCTCCCACCACTCTCAACTTAACACTTTGTGTGTTCTGTCACTCAGGTTGAGTGGTTTTTGGCTCCCATTTTGTCTTTTAGGAGCAGATGCACCTGTATTTATTAGTAATTCACAAAGTGTTAGCCTAATATCACCAATAACACAAGTCAAACACAAAGAAATGTTCATCTGCGGGGTGACACAACACCCAAAGTGTTAAGTTGGGAGTGGTGGGAGTCAAAGTGATAGTTAAGAATGACAGCGGTAAATACCCAATAGTTAAGAATGATAAAATCCAATAACCCTTTGATTTATGATGGACTTAGAATGCATCCAAACAAACCTAATTAAAAAGTCAACAAATTGCATTTATGTTTTATCACTAAAATATGTCAACCATACAAAACAACTATAAATGTTTAACGAGTTTTTGTTATGATTTTTTTTTTCAATATAAATGTGTTAAAGTTATAAATTGAAGAAAAGTTACATACGATACGATAATAGTATAGTCATTCGTCGTTTAATAAAATATGGTATGCATGATTTTTTTAAAAACTATTTGTGTTTGCACACGTGTTTTACATATAATACTAATAAAAGAAACAAATTAATTCCACATGTTATTCCTCTTTAAATTTATCTTAATGCCATATAGCATTCTCTCATTTGGTACTATTATATCATATTAATAGACAATTTATTAATCTATACACAACAACAAATAAATACATATTGTTATTATATTATATTAGTATATTTAATTTATTAATCTATACATAACTTTAGATAAATACGTAATACAAAAAAAAATATTTATCTTATATTATTGTAGTATTTTATTTATTTATTTATTTTTATTTTCATATGTGACATAAAGTTTTAAATTTTTAATCATTGCGGATCAAACCAAATTAGGTTATATACTCATAGACCTATAAGACCTATATTATCTAATCTAATCTAACCTAACAATTTGTTTGCGAATAACTACGCATAGGTATATATTAATTAGCAATATTATTATTTTATTAATAATATATTAGATCGATATCCAATTTTTATTATTAATATATAACATATGTGGTTTCCGATACAAAAAAAAAACTTTATTGCGAATATAACTATGGATTCAACGAATTTTATACCTCCACGTCGATAAACCTATAAAAACGAATATGGTATATAGTTTAAAATTTAAATTATATTTTAATTTATTTTTGTAATTTAATATCAACAATAATTAAGTTAGTTCTCATTATTGTAGAAGATATTTATATAACTCCTTAAGTTTACATTTGACCGGTGATGTAAATTAATGAGATGAGTTTTATTTGCATTTAAAAAACAATAAATTAAATAAATAAAAAGACAAAAATGCTCCTCATTTAACTGACTTTTTTTGACGAAGTTAACGAGCAGGATGAAAATGGCAAAAAAAATAAAATAAAATTGCAAAACCTCATGAATAGATAAGAAAAATTGTTATTGCTATTGTTGTTATTATTTATTTGTGATTATTATATTATTATAATTATGAATTATTTTCATCTAAGTCACTAGGGTATAGTTTCGTATGTTACATGGGTTTAGTAAGATATTATCTTTATTCAAACCGAGTGAGATGCGAATCTATAACCTAGTATATATAATAAAAAAAACTTTATCAGGTATGTAATAAATGAATGACAAAAATAAAGCATTTATTATTGGGCTGATTTCATTCTATTCTATGGCAAAAATAAATCATTTATTACCCATGACATTATAGCCTAGTGGTATGTTGGGGGTGGGATAAGGCTTATGACCATTAGGTCATGGTTTCAATTCCCACAAAGGGGGTTTTTCCAGATTTATTGGGTTTCCTCCTGAATTGGTGTATAGACATTATTGTCTAGTGGAGATGGATATGATCGGGTGATTCTGCTCGTGGCACGATGATACTCCAGTGGTCCGTCAGTGATCCAAATTTACCGTTAAAAAAAATCATTTATTATTGGGCTTGTTTCATTCTATTCTAATTTTGTCATTTGTTAATGTGTAGTAATTCTTGGTTTGATGGTGACTGGTAGGAATTTAATGTTTTACTCTACATAGTATGGTCAAGTCCCAAACTTTATGATCATTTTGTGAAAAGAGATTAGGTGTGGTGTGAAAAATATAGGGATTTCTGTGAATGGAATGGGATCAAATACAAACACTTAAGTTTGTAAGAACCGTAAGAACCAACACATAATTGACAAGTGTCCATCAATAAAAAATTAGTTTAGGGGTAATTTAGACCTTTTGACCATATTTAATAATAGCTAATTAAAAATAATTACAAAAAATATAATCAGCACAACACTATATAATTAGCATAACATCCTTAATCGTTCTTCATTATTAGCACATCGTCCTCAATCGTTCTCCATTTTCAACATAAACGACATTAGCACAACATCCTCAATTGTTCTCCATTATTAGCACACCAGATGTGCTGATTATATCTACTTTTGATGTTTGTTTGTATTATTTTGTAATTAACACATAATCAGCACGTTATCAGCACAATTATAAAACATCTTTTGTTAACTTTTTTAAAAATCACTTTTATAAATACAAAAAAGGTATAGCAATATGGTACTCATATTAAAGATAAAAAAAATACTTGATTTTATGGTATATTTTTTAAAAAAAAATAATGAAATATATAAAAGTTATTTTAGTTTAAAAAACCTTGGTGGAATTTGTATTTAATGGAAAATAGTCAAATGACTAGCAATTTTACAAAATTACCCCTAATTTGTTAGTAGTAATTTTTAATTATAAGGGTTTTATTTATAATCAATATCAACCCTTGATTTAAATTATCAATGGTTCAGATCTGTTCTTACGGTTCTTATAATTAGCACTGTTTGTACAGGATCTCAACCCTTCTGTGAATTATTAAATAAATCAAGCGCTAGCATGTGTTCTCTTGGTCTAGTAAGATGAAGTGTCTATCCTTTAATCAAAGTGTGTAGGTTCAACTCAAGTCTCACAATGTGAACATTACGTTGATTTTAGGAGTAGATTTTGAGGGAATTTGTTAACCGTCTAGAAGAAAAAATAAGCTTGAACAATTTGGAGTTGATAGATTGTCACACTAACTCAATTTCATATAAGTTTTAGAATGAAGGGAGAAAACGTGATTATCACACTTGTTATATACATACATATATATATAGGGAGGGGCTTATGCGAGAACTCCATTTATTGCGAGAACCGCGAGAACCAATGTGAACACAACCTAAAATAGCTAAAAAAACCTAACCCCCCAAGCTAAAATGCTAAAACTAAACCCCCAAAAAACCAAAAAAAATCTAAAATTTTTTTTTAATATTTTTTATGCTCAAATCGCTACTTTTAGTGGCAAAAAAAAAAAAATTTTTAATTTTTTTTGGCTTCGAAAAGTAGCGATTTTTATATAAAAAATATTAAAAAAAAATTATGTGATTTTTAGGTATTTTTAGTTATGTTCACATTGGTTCTCGCGGTTCTCGCAATAAGAGGTGGTTCTCGCATGATCTTCTCCCTATATATATATATATAAAGTTTTCGGTGTTTTAAACTGAGTGCGTATACATAGATTTAGTTTCATGGTGATGTTGATCATTCTTTTTTTACGCATTTACCCCACCCCTCGGGACACGAGGCATCAATCCCACCCCTTTGGAACACGAGACACCTTTTTTTTTGGCTTCTAAAGCTTTTTAGCATAATAAACATAATATGTATTATAAAATCAATAAGTTTTTTTAACAATAAAAATGAAATTTAGTAAATAGCATTTTACTTACAAAATTTATAATTTTAGAGAAACCAAACGATCAAAACATGAAGTGACAAACCCTAAAATCATAAAATTAACACTACCACCAAAATAACAATTACAACAGATGTACGATATCATATAATCTCTTTTTTTAATTATAAATATAATTCCAATCACCAGCAACAGTTACATATTGCAAATAAATATAGAAAACAAAAACATGCAAATTCAACATCAAACAGGTCCATTAAACGACACCAGCTTCCTGAACTTCTGCCACGGTATGTCCCAAACAAGAGCAACATAATTCTTCTCAGCACCACCGTACGCTGCCGTGATCGTCAGGTTGTAATTCGTTCCTTGCACCACTTGTTCCTCTCCTTTAATGACGTTTGAAAATTTGAGAGAGTCATGGGATTCCTTGTTGTGCTCATCGATGGCAAACTCACCGATACTGACCACCGTAGGGTCGGTGACGTCCGGAATCGGCTTCCATCCGCCATGGAGCCCGTCGCGCAAAGCGGCTGAGGGTTTGTAGAGGAAGAACATGATTAGAAATGTGATGATGAAGTGGTTATGCATTTTGGAAGGATGGTTCATGTGAGGGGAAGAAGTGGTTGTTTATATAGGGACATTAGGGGTACATGGCACGTGAAATGGACACTATTTTTTAATACTCTGATTTTTTTAAATAAATGTTATTGTGAATAATAATAGTAAGAGCTAACTGTCATTTTTGTCCCTGTGTTTTGGTGGAAAATAACACTTCAGTAAAAAAAAAAAATTGCACAAGTTCCGTTCTCAACATTTTTGAAACGTGGCACTTCAGTCTAAAAAGATAACGCCTTGCGCCAGTTCCGTCCTCAACGTGTTTAACAGGCATTATCTTTTTGGACGAAAGTGGCACGTTTCAAAAATGTTGAGGACGGAACTGACGCAAATTTCTTCTTTTGAACTGAAGTGACATTTTCCACCAAACCTAGGGACGACAATGACAATTAACTTTTATTAATAAGTAGAACTTCAATATATGAATTCTATTTAGAGAATTTAATAGAAAGAAAAAAAAAACAATGATTATGTAATTCAATGTATTAAAGTTTTGAATTGATTATACGAAAAGAAATTTCTAAATAAACTTTGTGGAATCAAATTAAAATAGGGAATTAAATATTTGCTTTAGAATCTTGGGTTTATTATTATTATTATTATTTTTTTTTGTTTTTGTAAATGAACATTATAAATAATTGTGTGAATGCGAATGAGCTTGTGGTGGAGTGGTAAGGGAGAGACTTGGATTTTCAAGAGACTCAAGTTCAATTCTTTCTTATCCGCATTAGTTTTCAGCGGCATCTGATGATGATGGGAGACTAGGCGAGTAGGCAGCGATTGCTAGTTCGATCCTTGAACTGAATGGGTTTTATCTCACCGCACTGTCGTGCCTTTGGGTGAGTGTTCACAGGTTTCTGCCCTAGGTGAGGGTTTTCCCCAGTTCGGAGACGAGTGTATTCCGATGTGATGAATTTCTCCAGTAGCCCATTTGGAGGATTCATTGACCGTTCAAAAAAAATTGTGTAAATATCTTTTAGAGTTGCATCTGAATTTATAGTAATTAATTAATAGAATTAAATGGTGATATATGATGTATATTCTTTGTGTAAAGAGATATTAGGCGAGTAGGCGTCGATCGTTAGTTTGATTCTTGAACTGAATGGGTTTTACCTCATCGTATTGTCGTGTCTTTGGCAAGTGTTCATGGGCTTCTGCCCTAGGTGAGGGTTTTCCTCAGTTCGGAGACGAGTGTAACCCGATAATGTGAATTTCATCGGTAACCCATTTAGAGGATTCGTTGGCCGTTAAAAAAATTGTGTAAATATCTTTTAGAGTTGCATCTGAATTTATAGTAATTAATTAATAGAACTAAATGGTGATATACGATGTATATTCTTTGTGTAAAGAGAGACTAGGCGAACAGGCGGCGATCGCTAGTTCGATCTTTGACTGAATGGGTTTTATTTCACCGCACTGTCGTGCCTTTGGGCAAGTGTTCAGGGGCTTCTGCCTTAGGTGAGGGTTTTCCCTAGTTCGTAGACGAGTGTATCCAGATGTGGTGAATTTCGCCAGTAACCTTGGCCGTTAAAAAAATTGTGTGAATATCTTTTAGAGTTGCATCTGAATTTATAGTAATTAATTAATAGAATTAAATGGTGATATATGATGTATATTCTTTGTGTAAAGAAAAGTAAGGTGTTGGGGTGTATCCTAATATTTAGTGTGTTAATAATAACATGACATGTTAATTGGCATTGCATACCATTCTTTTTTTGTGTTAAGGGGTGTTAAAGGGATTATTTGGTAGGGATTTTTACATATATACCCTTACTAAGAGGCTTTATTACGTATTTATCCAACCCTTAAAATTTAACTAACAATATTTCAAAACACCAAAATTTAGAAGATAGGTTGATCACCGGTAGCGATTTAAGTTATGTAAAAATTTAGGAATAAGTAGTATCGGATATTTGTCATTAGGTTTGGTAATATTATGAATAATAAACTTATTACTTATGGATGTGATTCATACTTTGGCCAAGTTTAGAAGTATATATATATATTAAAAAATTATATTAATTCGAATTTCTAATTGAATTGAACTGAAAATCATAAATTCGTATTCGATTCGAATTCTATTACTGGACTCGAATACGAATCAGCTCGAATTCAAACCTTGATAATTGAATTCGAATCGAGTCGAATTTTGGATTTTTCGAATCCGTATCGAATTCTGAACACCCCTACTTATGTATCACCAATGGAACCAACGTTTGTAGCCGTCTGTCGGCTACACCCGAGCATTGAATCAAAATCAACAATTGTATTCACCATTCAAGGACATCATAGTGAGTTGTGTCTACGCGATTAAGACGTTTTCGTTACATAATAATTTTTATTACTTTTCTTCGTATTATACGGATTCAATACTCTTTTTGTTCTACTATCAACATATACACACAAAGACACACATTTAGTCATTCTGACTTGTTTGACCTTTAAAAATCCGTTATATGTATATTTGACAAGAATTCGGACTCCGACTTGGTTATGCATTAGTTTTGTACTAATTATCACATGTTCCATTATCTAACTTATGAGATTATTGTAGCAAACCTTCTTACTACGGATCATGACATTTTAACATGTGTTTATGAATATATGAGTATGGATTTAAGTATATAAACTAAATATTAAGTGTAGGGGTCACTACTAGAAAATTGCCAAGTTTGTGACAACCAAATTTGTAGCAAATTTGTCTGAAATTGGCCTTACCCACAAATTTCTTACAAAAAAATTCATAGGAAATAAACTTGTGGGTAACCGGGTTAGCTACAAAAATACGACAAAATCTGCTACAAAATTCCTACAAAATCTCTCGTCGCAAAATTTGCTACAAAATACTCACAAATCGCTCTTCTTGCAAAATTCCTACAATTCTTCCACGTTTTTGACTTTTTTGTATATTATTTTATGATATTTTATTTTTAAAATTAATAACATTATTAAAAAAATATTCATAATTTTTTATTTTCCCGACAAAATTCCTACAAATTATAAAACGTTCTTGCGACAAAATTCCTACAAATTATAAAACTTTTCTGCGACAAAATTCCTACAAATTATAAAACTTTCTTGCGACAAAATTTCCTACAAATCATAAAACTTTCCACAAGATTCCTACAAATTTATAAATTTTCTCTAAACAATTTGCTACAAAGTATCTACAAAACTAACGGTTTCCAACAAATTTCCTACAAAGTTATCAAAACAGTTTGCGACAAATTTCCTACAACTAAAAATATATTTTTAATGTAGCTACAAATTTCCTACAAACAGTTAAAAACGTTCTTGCGACAAAATTCCTACAAATTATAAAACTCTTCTGTGACAAAATTCCTACAAATTATAAAACTCTTATGTGACAAAATTCCTACAAATTATAAAACTCTTCTGCGACAAAATTCCTACAAATTATAAAACTCTTCAGCGACAGATTTGTGACAAATAACAATATCAGAGAATTTTAAAAAAACCATTTTTTTTATAAAAAAATGCAGCAAAATATAAAATATTCCAAAAAAATTGCAAGAAAATTATAGAACATTCCAAAACATTTGCAACAAGCAAGATTCTAAAACATTCCAAAAGTTCCAAAACACACAAAAAAATCCTAATTAAGAGCAAGTTTTTTGATTCAAAACTAATCCAATATTCTAATACTTAACAAAACGAGAGCTTTGTTTACTTCTTTCCGATGTTTTTCACCAATTCTTCCATATTTTTTCGCCATTCGTCTTGGTCGGCCCGCTCTTTTTCAAGCTCTTGTTGAAATAGTTCGAAACGGGCTTCTATGTTTTGTCGAGCCTCACGTTCTCTTTCTAGCTCCGCCTGAACTTTTTGAAGCTGAAAATTATAAAACCGTAATCATCACATATCAACCCGAACAGGTCGATCAACACAACCCTACAAAAATCTAACTAACAACGTAAAAATCCCTTATAACAAAATACAAACACACATACATATTAAAAAAAATGAAGTATCATATTAAACCTTGAAAATGAACCCTTTTGACCCAAATCAAAATTGACGTGAACCCGTTCTAACCCGAATCAAATTAACCATGTTTAAAAATAACCTATTCTGACCCAATCCATTTTGACCCGCACGGCCCATTCTGACCCGTGACCCAAACCCGCCTATAACAAACCTATTCAACCGGCAATGTACTCAATCAATCATAAACAAGCTACCTTCAATACGACCTTCACTAATGGGACTATCTTAAAAATGTTTATGCTATCTAAATAACAAGAATAAATAATGATACCTCTTGCGAGTGTCGGGCATCATCGTTAGAACCGCAAATTGTAGATGATTTTTTTCCGGTCACCAGAAAATCAAGATCAGAAGATCCTATCCCGAACATCTTGCGACCCTTACACTTAGGATGCAAACTTTTCCACAAGTCTAAATCATCGCAATCCACGTCCCCATACAAATCTTTAAGTTGTTGCGAGTATGCGACCTATAATTTTATCAAATGAAAGTTATCAGCCGGTAAAAGTGACATATGAACGCTTTGCCCGCCACGAAGCTCTCGAAGGAATTCCACTTAGTTATAAATAAATGATAGAAGAGAGCTTACATATGAACGCTTTGCACGGTCGGTAACAAACTCCAACGACGCAAAATCATTTTCACTTATCACCCCATCTTGTAACATTTTTTTGCACCTCTTAGTGGCGTGGGTCTGTAACAATACTTTCTTGTATCCAACTGTTTTACCCTCTTCTTTGTCCTACACAAAAAGGAGTATTGTAAATTATAAGTGTTAAATATAGAGATGGTTAATAATATTTAGCTTACCAAGTTGATACGATGTTGATCAAATCGTATTGACCCGCCTGTATGACGACACAAGTCATTTTTGCGGTTTGCTCTCCCGGCTATTGACTTTTTTTGCCATTTTTCGGTGTTCCAATGCTGTAATGATAAAAATTAGGGTGAGTCTGGAAAAAAATAATTTTGCATCAAATCGAGCACCATATCACTCATTTTGACTCGCTACCCAACCCGTTAATGTTTTCATTAGGGGTGTGCACGGTTCGGTTCGGTTTTTAGGCAAAAGCAAAACCAAAACCGAAATGTCGGTTTTTGGTTTTTGAAAACCGTTCGGTTTCGGTTTTGGTTTTTTCGGTTTTTACATCGGTTCAGTTCGGGTTTTCGGTTATTTCGGTTTCTTAAAAAAAATTATGTAAGATTCAAAAAATATAAAGTATAATTAAAATTTAAGAATATTTCTTAAGTAACAAATAAAATAACTTTTTTTTGTAGGAAATATGTAGCAACTACTTTAAATTTGCTACAAATTTCCCACAACTCTAATATTTTATTTTTTTTAAATTATGTTTTCTTCTTAATTTGTTGAATAATAGAGGTTTTGTAGGAACTTTGTAGCAACTGCTGTCAATTTGCTACAAATTTCCGACAAACTTGTTATTTTATTTTCTAAAATTATGTATTTTTCTAAAATTGATAAGTAACAAATAAAATAACTTTTTTTTGTAGGAAATATGTAGCAACTTGTGTAAATTTGCTACAAATTTCCAACAAATTTAATATTTAATATTTTTAAAATTTTTTATTTTGTTGTTGTTACAAGTAATATTAAATTTTTTGATTTTTGTCGGAAATTTGTCGAAAAGGTTAGAAATTTTGTGACGAAATTGCTACAAATGCTTATTGTGTGGCAATTTTGTAGAAAATTTGTGGAAACGTTTTGGGTTTTTTTTAGTTTTTCTTTTTGGTCAAAAAATTGTAGGAAAATTGTAAAAAAAATTCAGTTGTGGAAAATTTGTAGGAAACTTTTGTAGGAAAAAATGAAGTTTTCTAGTAGTGCGGTGTTTGTGTCATTATTCAGAAGTATGTTTAATGCCCTATATGTATTTATATAGAGTCAGGGGTTGGGTAGACTCTGTAGCGCACCTATCCTCTCATTGCCTTGGCTAAACACCCTCCCAAGTGGTTCCTTTCACATCCGACTCTCGTTCTCAATCTCTATCCGGAGGCATTTCTGTGTCCCTATGACCTAACTAGCAGAAGAACCCGACACGTCTTCTGCTCTAGTAGACGGCGCTGTTAAGGCAGCCTGGGTGTTGATCTTTGGATCATTATACGAACCCAAAGTTAGAAACTGATTTGTAGAGTGGTATTGTTTCAAATTGAAAACGTGTCAGTTCGTATAATATCATAAAAAAATTGCAAGTTTAGAATCCATTTTTGTTAATCAAATTAGTGCATGATTACCAACACAGATACCTAAACTTTTACTACAAATCATGAAATTTTAGTATTGATATATTATTAATAGGAGGCAAATTGGATTTAAATAAACCCAACTCACTGTTATTGGCCAATAATAATCCCAACTCATTTAATCACCAATAATAATCCGAATTATTCACTTTTGTTTGTAAAATACTCACAGTTAAAAAAACACTAACTAGGTTAAAAAATTGTTGATGTGGCTTGCCACGTGGCATATTTTGATGACGTGGCAGCTGATGTGGCAGTCTACGTGGCATCTTTTGATGACATTGCAGCTGATGTGGCAGTCTATGTGGCATATTTTGATGACGTGGCAGCTGATGTGGCAGGTGACGTGGCAAGCCACATCAGCAATTTTTTAACCTAGTTAGTGTTTTTTTAACTGGAAGTATTTTACAAACAAAAGTGAATAGTTCGGATTATTATTGGTGATTAAATGAGTTGGGATTATTATTGTCCAATAACAGTGAGTTGGGATTATTTAAATCCAATTTGCCTTATTAATATTTATTTGTTGATACATGAACCTTTTGAAACTGCTATACGTGCTACGTAAGGTACACTTTAAGAACCATGTCATTCATGTAATGTATATGTTTTTGTTTCATATGTCTTACATCAGAAAGTAATCACAAGGAATAGAAATAAGTGATTTTGAAATACATGATTGTTAAGATGTTTAGTCCTTAGGGGCGTTTGGTCCTTCGGGACATTAGATGTTTTGACCTTCGGGCGTTTGGTCTTATGTCCTACGGGACGTTTGACGTTTGATCCTTTGGGATGTTTAGTCCTTTGGGGCGTTTGGTCCTACGAGACGTTTTGTAATACCCAAACCGATGGCGGAAACGCCGGAGCGTCACGTAACTAGATTTAAGGCTGGCAAATCGTGTCTTAACAGGTTTCTGACGGCGCGCACAACATAAGTTTCAAACATGATTACGACTCGTTTAACTACTTTCTACCTCATGTTTATAAAATAGTTTTACGTTTTATGTACAAAGATGAATAAATGATAGATCCTAACATTGTAATTTTAATTATTTTAAAAATTTAAAAAGTCGAAGGGTGTATTTTTCAGTCAAACAGGTCTAATCGTGTCTTAACAGGTACCCAATTGCCTGCCCTGTCTAGATTGTTCAATAACACTTGATAACAAAATAAAAGTTTAAATATTGTATTAATCAAATATATATTTAACTTCCAAAAACAACCAAACAAACTTGTTTAAATAGGCAAAACAAACAACGGTCCAAAATTTTAAATTAGAAACAAAGGCAAGATCCAAGCGTCCTATGTGATAGCAAAATATTGTTCCACTTGTCAAGTATGGGGCTGTGTCGAGGGAAACTGGCATAGGAGGAAGTATCACTCAATAATACTTTGTGCCTGAATTTGGCATATCAGGGTCAAAGTCGTTGCCAAAATGGTATTGGTTTGAATCAGGTGAGGCAATGTAGTTAGCTGCTTTGAACTCCGGGTTGCTCTAGTATTGTTGTTGTGGTGAAGAAAATAATGATGATGATGTTGACTTCGTTGAGGCTATACCAAAGATGTAGAATCTGAAAGAGGGTGGGAACAGGAAAAAACGTTCTAGTTCACATAATGACGAGGGTGATGATTATCAGAAACCGGCTAAGAAATCTAAAAAGCAAACAAATAAGCCTTCCAAAATAGTCGAAAAAGGAAAAAAAGACGAGCCAACCAGAACCACCTAGGACACAATCTAGGCCTTTTGCTAAATATCATCACGAAGCATTGCTGTTGCAATGTCAACCTACCCCTTTCATGGAAACTATTAGAAAATTGTCAGAGGCATAAGTTACAAACGTGAAAAGTATGGGGTTTGGATCTATTCTGGATATGGAAGTTAATCATATTTCAACACATTTAGGGTTTTGGCTTGTGAGAAACTTTGATGAGCATTTCGATGAGCTTAACGTAGGAAATCATAGAATCAAGATTACTTTCGATTTAGTTTACGAGGTCTTTGGGATACCAAAATGATATAAACCGATTGTTATAGTTGTTGATAAGCGAAAAGTCAAAAAAGATGAAAAAATTGAAAAGAATAACGATCCCGAAGGTGGGGATAGTATTAAAGATCAGTTCAGCAGTCAATGGTCTGAGAACGAAAGGATTACTCATGGCTTGGTTGCAAAAGTCATTAACAAACAAAGAGAAGGAGGGAGCTTGTTCAAAATCAATTTCCTAGTCTATTGGAACACAACTTTTGTGGAGATTACGAAAGCTACAACTGTAAATGATAAATGTTTGTTGGGCGTAGACACAGTTGAAGACATACGACATCTAGATTGGTGCTCATGTCCTTTAGAATCTCTACCTCGGACTAGAAAGGGGTGGAAAAACCCAAACATACAATACGTGGGACCTGTCGCTTTTCTTACGGTATGTTTTACTATACCTTTTAACAATATATGAAAAAAATTTAATACGTATTCTAACTAAACATTACCTCTTTTGAATATTTATACAGTTTTTGTACACGCATGAATACAACAAGAGGCATCGTCTATTCAAGCAAGTCATCGAGCTGCCACTTATACGTTATATCACGTCTGCGATGGTCGATGATGCTGAAGAAAATGTGTACAATAACAGGCCTTTTTCAGATAATGAAAATGGAAATGAGAATGAACAAGAGCACGAGCATATGATACCCACCGAAGATACAAATGTACTTTTGATGGATGATTATTCAATACCACAACCAGTTGACCACACAAAAAGCTACAAAAAAGAACTACAACTGCACCAGAAGATGGGGGAGGGAATATTGCATGACGCCTACCGATGATATACTTGATTTAAGCATTGACATGCTAGAAACATCACAGTTGAACCTCATTATGGGAGTTGGAACACAAACACAGAAACTACTGGATTATTGCAACACTCCTTTGAAGCTTACTCCTAGCATAACCAACAAACACAATTACGTGAAGCTTCGGACATCAATAAATAGGTTTGACATACCTATACTATTTTAATGTATATTAAACAAAAAACATTGTTTATCGATTAACGTCATACTATTTGTACAAAAAATTGTAGAATTTGTTGAAAAGAATGACTACCAATATGAAGAAATACAAAATCATAGTGCAAGAAATGACGGAATTGATTTTGGATGCAAAAACATGTGTTTTTGGGATTCGGAAATCATGCACATGTGTAGGCTGTGGGATGAGACACTTAAAAAAAGTGTCCCTGATGTTGAAGAAGATAATGTAGAACATGAGGAGAGTGTGGGAAATAAGCATAAAAATGAGAAGATTGCAGACCCAGAAGGTATTTACCACTAACATGCGATTTATATGTTCCAACATGCGAAAATGTTGTTTTTTTTAAATAACATAACAAACATTTTATAACTTGCGAATTTATCCTTGTTTCTCATACGATTATGTTGATTTTTCAAATAACATGCAATTTTGTGCAGACCCAGAAGGTACTAACCACTAACATGCGATTAATATCTTCTAACATTCGATTTATATGTTCTAATATGCGAGACTGTGATTTTTTTGAAATAACATAACAAACATTTTATAACATGCGAATTTATCCATATTTCACATGCGATTATGTTGATTTATCAAATAACATGCAATTCTGTGTAGAAGTTGTACCAGACGATGATGGGGGATAACCGACACTTGTATTACAAAAATGCAAACTGTTGAACCAGGATGATATGTACACAATGATTCGCTGGTGCACGGTAAACATCTTTACTACAAACTTTATGATTAAAATTTATATTTTTTACTGTACACTTGGAAATTGAATAATCGCATGCAGAAGGTGGGCACGGTGAAACTAAATTTGAAGCAGTAAGTCTAGCAGAATCTACCCATCACACCCAGCAGCAACTAGAAACAAAAGATACGTGCACGGGTACCAATGTTGAAAAACAAAAAGATATGGTGGACCGTCGAGTCACGGCAAAAGAATTGCAATCAGTTGAATCACTTTTGAAATTGACACCCCCTGTATCTGAAGAACAACCCGATGTGGTAGATAAAACAATTAAAGTGTCACACCCCCAAAATCCACACGCGGAGTATCACCGCTTGGAGGCGTGACATGACCAGGATCAAGCCACCAATCATATTGAACATTATAGGTAATACGTAAAAGTCATTCATCAATATGAAAGGTGTTCAAAAACCAAAACATAATCAAGTGTGTAGCGGAAGCAATAATGTAAAAACCCAGCGTAAGTAATAGGTTTGAAATGTCATAATTGATTAACATGGCATCCACGATCCATGCCCCACAACGACCGCGCCTCCCAGTGCAAGCTCCATGAGTACCTAACGTCCTGCAAGGCATGTAACAACGAGTTAACAACAAAGTTGAGCGAGTTCACAGTTGGTTGTTTAGTTATAGTATTCGTTTTGTAATTCGCATGTTCGTTTTGAAAACCAGGTATCGTATTTATTTGTATCGCGGCCCTCCATGCATGTTTGCGAAGATTAGTGGGGGCTTCCCATGTATTCTAGACTAGTTGTATTCGTATCGCGGCCATTCCAGGCATGTGTGCGAAGATTAGTATTCGTATCGTGGCCATTCCAGGCATGTTGCGAAGATTAGTATTCGTATCGCGGCCATTCCAGGCATGTGTGCTAAGATTAGTGGGGGCTTCCCATGTATTACTAGTCTAGCTGTATCTATAAGTGACCTTCCCCTAACGAGGTCAGTGGTACGTATTCCAGTAACGATAAAAGTACAAGTAATCATTCAATCCCATTCCCAACCCCGGGAATCCCATGCCTCGGTAAGAGTGTGAACTCACCTTGGTTTGCTCGGCAGATACACGAAAAGGTTACTTGAGTTATAAGTGGTCAACCACGTCCTAACATGGTTACCATACAAGTCAGGTTTTGGTTTCAAGTAGTGAACATAAGTTTGCATATAAACTAACAGATTGCTAGCACATAACGATCATGGCATACTCAGGTAACACGTTAACAGTCAAACACATAACATATACATGCTTGTGCGATTCAAAGGATTGGGCTCGCACAAGTCTAGCAACCTTGTGCGATTCACCCGTTGAAGCTGTCACAACCCCCGACCCCATCCTGGCCGGAATCGGAAGCCGCGAGCAGTCCAGTGGTACCGGTGATTATTTTTGAAAAACATTGCTGCGGAAATTTCATCAGGACCGTGAGTTAGGAAAAATATCAGAGTTTAAAAACACCGGATTTTATTTAAATAGATGGGATAAAAACCCATATTTTATAATGGTAGCTTTAATAAAAATAAGTTTGATTTTATAAAACAAGATTTCTTAATTTGATTCAATTAATAAAATAAGCCACTTCTTGAAGTCCTTCAGTGCCGGATCCAATCCTTACTCCAATCTACTGTAATTACCTGAAACGCGTTTTAAAAAGGTTTTGTCAGCGGGGAAATACTGAGTGAGTTCATTCAGGTTTAAAAACATATTTGTTATAATTCACAGTATTGAGAGTTTTTACATTTGCTTCTTTAAGATTGGCAAAGACTCAATCACTGCAATTACAACTTTGTTATAATTTACAGTATTAAGAGCGATTATAATGTTTCTGATATCAAACCAACTACCCACAATACTTGTCACTCGAACATCCATCGGTAGCCTTTTGCCCGATGGTGTCTGTGACTATGGTCATATCACTCATTGGCTAACTCGTTGTCCAATAGTGACGGTTATCAAGTAATGTATACAAAACCCCACATACCGGTTGTAATTTGGTGATTACATAGACTTAATCCCTGTAATTATAACTTTGAAATAACTTGGAGTTTTGTAAAACAGTTGATAAAAAGAGAATGACTCACATTATAAGCATGCAGTATTGAATTAACAAGTTTCCTGAATCAGTTTCTTCTGAGAATTAGCATCTACTTTGATTGTAAGTGTATGGGTAAAGTTTATCCTACTGGTAGGACTGATAACCTAATTTAAACTATAATGCATACGAAAACTAGGTAATTAACTAATACAACATTTACGATAACTCACGAGATTAATACTCTCACAACAAATGACAAAGTGCGATACTTAAACATCCAGCGGATTCACAACGAATGACAGAGTATAGTCCGAATTTGGACAACACTCAAACATTCAAGTCGAAATCACGACGAATGACAAAGTATATCCCTAATGTGGGTAGCACTTAAACATCTGTTGGATAGTTTCAATCGATCGGACATCGAATCGTAGTAGCGATCGAGTTAATACCCTGTATTGTAGCAGAATTCGTGATTGTGGGTGCTTCATAGTAAAACGGCTATAACTCGGAGTGTAAGACGAAATTTTCCGTCGTTCCAACTCCAGAAATCAAGTCCCACAGCCTATTATTTATAGCTGGAAAATCGACCCCCCGCGTGTCGCGAGGGATTTCCTAGGCGGCGTCGCGTGGCGCGACGGGTTATCTTTCACCATAGGGTTGCCACGTTTCTGGGTAGGCTTGCTGATTCGACGGAAACGAAAATTTTAATTTTGACAGCAAACTATATAGATAATTGTCGAGTAGGGAATACCCCCCCCCCCCCCCCGAGTTTTAGGGGCCATGATCTTGATTTTGATTGTTATGAAAATTTTAGGAGTTGTGCAGGATTACTTGGGTGTCTCAACTAGGGTTTCCTATTGGGTAAATAAAATAATAGATAGTAGTTTTGGTGAGAGTTGTTATGGTTTGGGATAAAAAGGAATAAAATGGTGAGAAAAAAGAATGGACCCACTTTGTAACTTTTAGGGCTCAACTAGAAAATCTCCTGGTATAAATTTTGGGTATAACTTTTAAGTTATAAAAATATAATGCACTCGTGTTAAGTATAGTACCCCTAATTCAACCTTGTCCCGAAGTCCCGAGATAGAATCCCAACAACTTAGTCGGGCAGAGCCCTGACATAAGTTATGAGGCTCAGATCAATCGGAAAAGGGTAGCGGTAATCGGGAGTTACAATACTTAAAACGAGGCATAACCTTATTATTATTATTAAATAAAATAGAAAAGAATATAAAGAGGGCGACATCTAAGACTGAAAAAGGAATAGGCAAATGTTTATGCTGAGACACATATTTATAGTGAATTTGGAAATTTCCTTCGAAGTGAAGTAAGCCCAGGGGCGGACCCACATTGGTGCCACCGGGGTCCCCGGACCCCAATCTTTTTAAAAAAAATAGTAGATTCGGTATATTAAATTGTATATGGACCCCATAAATACAATTAGGTGGACACCATAGAAATAAAAAGAAAGCTGGTGTAGTGGTAAATCTCCCTCTTTTCCACCAAGAGGTCATGGGTTCAATCCTTGATAAGCGCATTTTTCTTATTTTTTTAAAAAATCTAGTTCAAACCTCACTTTAACTCAACCCGAACGAGGGCCGACCCGAAAATGGACCTCATTGAAATAAAATCCTGGGTCCACCACTAAGTAAGCCTCAATGTCTATTACTATTTCTTTTATTGTATGAACACACCTCCATTTAAAATCTCATTTCAATTATTTTATTTCTTTTTAATTATCAGGATAACACATATATATAAGATTTATCATTTCATTTTATTATTTTATTTATTTCTTTAGTTTATTTCTTTATTTATTATATATATATTTTGATTTTTCGATTTCTCTTGCTATACGTAGACAATTCAACAATTGAATTGTAAATTAAGTTTATTATGATTATTATTATTATTATTTAATATATATATTATAATTAATTTAACTGCTTTACTTATTTGGCGCTTATAACTTATAAAATATAATGTTTTAGAAAATAATAAATATGTTATTAGAACGAGAATATTTTTGTCTACATTTGGGTCTAAGTTTCATTAAAATAGAGTAGGTTCAAAATACAATGTATTTTTATAATTTAATATTTAGACGATCACTAGGCTCGTCTAGGTACTTTATATTTCTAATAGTTAACTTACCTATAGACTACCCGTCTAATAATATAAGTTATTTATATACTTTTATTTTATTAGAAAGGTCACCCATATACAAGCCAAATAAATTAACAATATTTCAACCAACTATATAAAATAGTGTTTAAAACTATTTGGGTTGAATATTTATATTAAAAATAAACTAGTTACTAGTTACTAGTGGTTAATAAATTTAACCAAACTTAGAAATTCTTATATAAAAATAGGAATGTTACAGAAGCCCAATGATACCCGGCCCAATAAAATATAAGCAGTCCAGCATGTAAACGGCCCAAACAATAAACATGAGTTTTGTACGATTCTGATAATCTTGTGCGTTTGCTATAGCCTTGTGCGATTACAATGAATCTTGTGCGACTGATATTTGGGCTTTAAGGCCCAACAGCGAAACAGATCAAGTGGTTTGTGTGTGGCCCAACATCTTGTGTGATCGGCACCGGCTTGTGCGATCCACAATATGTTGTGCGATCATGCATAACCTGGTTGTACACTGTGCTTTATGTGAGGTACTTAACTTGTGCGTCTGGTGCTTGTGCGATCAGTCGCCTTGTGCGATTGAGCTCTTGTGCGATTCAAGAGCTTGCGCGACCAGTTAACTAATCCCTAAATTCATGCAATCAGTTACATTGTTTTCCATTATCCGATTTAGTCAACAATCAATTAGTTACATGGTTTCCTTTTATGAGATTCTCAATTAACAACACTAACAGTTTTAGATCATGAAATCATCGATCAAACAAGAGTTTTATCATCCATCTCATATAAACCCTAATTATATTCAAAGCATAAACAATAACTCATCAAATCATTGGTTTCAACTCAATACACAACACCTCATGATCCGATCAAGGGATTGGTCCGAATACATATTCATACAGCCGATCATTTACAACATCATACAATCGGTTCCTATCTATCTATATCAACATAACAATATTCATCGATCCTCATACTCATACGATCTAAACCGATTGTACATCAAGTATCTTATTAACAACACATTCAAACCATCAAACAACACATAATAATTTGATTAGTAAACATCAATCATATCAAAATCAAATAATTGTATAACACTAACCGGTTATAGAATAGATGAGAACGAGAATTGATCCGAACACAAAGGCTTCGGTGGAGAGGGGTGTGCTTGCCGCGGGACCGAGAGAGAGAGAGAAGGAGAGATTAGGGTTTGTGTGTGTTTCTTGTGTTAGCAAATAACAAGAGAACAAAACTCCCCTTGTGATATGTGCATACGTATAAAAGGAGTGGGCCGAACCCTCCCTTGGGCTGCCCTTGGTTTCGGATACAAGAAATACGGCCCAAATGGGCTTGTGCGATTGAACGGGTGTTGTGCGGTTCGGATCATACAAGTACATACACATTCACATGTAAAAAAACACATATCATTCCATTAATCATTCAGTCAATTAACCAAGTTCACATAATCACATAACGTTACATTAAGCACAAAGACAGGTTTGAAATACGAGTTGTCACATTATCCCCAAGTTGAAAGAAATTTCGTTCCGTAATTTGGTACGTACTCACTGAGGAAGCTAGTTAAGTTGCATGGTTTTCCTGGGGTGTCACATCCTTCCCCCGTTGGTTTGGAATTTCGTCCCGAAATTCCGCAGTAGCTTCAGCCTCAGTAGTGGTTGTA
Source organism: Helianthus annuus (assembly GCF_002127325.2). Taxonomy (NCBI): domain Eukaryota; kingdom Viridiplantae; phylum Streptophyta; class Magnoliopsida; order Asterales; family Asteraceae; genus Helianthus; species Helianthus annuus. The sequence continues at coordinate 5,724,235 of NC_035436.2, forward strand.
CTGTTTGCGAACAATTGGGGATACTTTTGTTTCATTTGATCTTCACGTTCCTAGGTGAACTCTAGGCCACGACGGGAGTTCCAACGAACTCGAGCAAGAGGTATTCTGGTGTGCTTGAGGACCTTAACATCCCGGTCCGTGATTTCAACAGGTTCCTCGACGAATCGCAACTGATCGTCGATGGTGAGTTCCTTCAAAGGAACTATGAGGGTCTCATCTGACAGACACTTCTTCAGATTCGACACGTGAAAGATGTTGTGAACCCCACCGAGTTCTGCTGGTAGGTTCAGTTTGTAGGCCACCTTGCCTATTCTTTCTATGATTTCGAACGGTCCGACATATCGCGGATTGAGCTTGCCTCGTTTGCCAAAACGAACTACACCTTTCCTAGGTGAGACCTTGAGTAGCACTCGATCCCCAACCTTGAACTCGAGTGGTTTCCCGCGCTTATCAGCGTAGCTTTTCTGATGGTCACGAGCTGCCGCCTTTCATTGCCGTATCTGAGCAATTCTTTCCGTTGCGTCTACTACCATTTCTGGACCCGTGATCTGACTATCACCCACCTCTGCCCAACAAAGAGGTGACCGGCATTTACGCCCGTACAATGCCTCAAATGGAGCGACTTGAATGCTGGTGTGGTAACTGTTGTTATATGAAAACTCCACCAAAGGGATATGTTTTTCCCAGCTGTTGCCGAAATCGATAACACATGCCCGAAGCATGTCTTCTAGGGTTTGAATGCTGCGCTCAGACTGCCCATCCGTCTGAGGGTGATAGGCTGTGCTCATGTCTAATCGTGAGCCAAAAGATTTGTGCATTGCTTGCCACAGTTCTGAAGTGAATCGTGCATCACGATCGGAAATAATGGAGGTTGGCACTCCGTGCCTCGAAACCGCTTCTTTTAAGTAAATGTCTGCTAAAGTAGAGAACTTATCTGTTTCTTTGATAGCCAAGAAGTGTGCAGACTTTGTGAGTCGATCCACGATCACCCAAATAGTATCGTTTCCACGCTGGGATCTAGGCAGGCCAGTAACAAAATCTATGGAAATTTCTCCCCATTTCCATTGTGGTATCCTTGGTTGCTGAAGTAGGCCTGATGGTTTCTGATATTCCGTCTTGACTCTCGCACAAGTCAAACACTTGCCGACGTAAGTTGCTATGTGGGCCTTCATGCTAGGCCACCAATACGTAGTTCTGAGATCGTGGTACATCTTATCTGAACCAGGATGTACCGAGTAGCGAGACTTATGTGCTTCATCCATTACCAGCTCGCGTAAGTTCCCATAATGTGGGACCCAAATGCGTCCCATTACATAGTAGGCGCCGTCTTCCCTTTGTTCTAACCGTTGCCTTGAGCCGCGTAGGGCTTCAGCCCTGACGTTTTCTGGTTTCAATGCTTCTACCTGAGTATCTCGTATCTGGGAAGGAAGACTAGACTGGATAGTAAGTTGTAATGCTCGTACGCGTCTAGGCGTAGTGTCTTTTCGACGTAGGGCGTCAGCCACAACATTGGCTTTGACTGGATGGTACTTGATGGCACATTCGTAATCGTTCAAAAGTTCGATCCATCGTCGTTGACGCATGTTCAATTCATTCTGCTTGAAGATATGCTCGAGACTCCTGTGATCGGTGTAGATGGTGCACTTGGTACCGTACAGGTAGTGTCGCCATATCTTAAGCGCGAAAACAACGGCTCCCAGCTCTAAATCATGTGTAGTATAGTTTCGTTCATGAACTTTAAGTTGACGTGACACATAAGCAATGACCTTGTCACGTTGCATTAACACACATCCAAGACCCTGAATGGATGCGTCGCAATAGACCACAAAATCGTCTGTGCCCTCTGGCAATGAGAGAATAGGTGCGCTACAGAGCCTATCCTTCAAGTGTTGAAATGCTGATTCCTGCGCACTTCCCCATTGGTAAGTAACACCCTTCTGCGTTAGTGAGGTGAGAGGTTGCGCAATCTTTGAGAAGTCCTTGATGAACCTTCTGTAGTAGCCTGCCAAACCCAAGAATTGGCGAATTTCCGTTGGTCTGCGAGGTGCAGGCCCATTTTTAATCGAATCTACCTTGGATGGATCCGTTTGAATCCCATCCTTGTTTACCACGTAGCCTAGAAAGTGGACTTCACGAAGCCAGAAGTCGCATTTCGAAAGCTTGGCGTACAGCTGTTCTGTTCGAAGAAGTTCCAAAATGAGTCGCAGATGCTGCTCGTGCTCCTCCTGACTCTTGGAATAGATCAGGATGTCGTCGATGAAGACAATAACAAATTTGTCTAGATAGGGCTTGCATACCCTGTTCATAAGGTCCATGAAGACCGTAGGCTCGTTTGTTAACCCGAATGGCATAACTAGGAACTCATAGTGGCCATAGCGAGTTCTGAATGCTGTTTTGGAGACGTCCTCATCCCGGACTCTCAGTTGATGGTAGCCTGATCTCAGGTCTATCTTTGAATAGTAGCTCGACCCTTGCAATTGGTCGAACAGGTCGTCGATGCGTGGAAGAGGATAGCGATTCTTCATGGTCACCTTGTTGAGTTCACGTTAGTCAATGCTCATCCTGAATGTTCCGTCTTTCTTTTTCACAAATAACACTGGAGCTCCCCAGGGCGAAGAGCTAGGACGAATGAAACCCTTATCCAAGAGTTCTTGCAGCTGTGTAGATAGTTCTTCCAGTTCTGATGGAGCTAAGCGATACGGTGCTCGAGCTATGGGTGCTGCTCCTGGAGCTAGTTCGATCTGGAATTCGACCTGGCGATAAGGCGGTAGCCCTGGTAAATCTTCAGGAAACACCTGAGGAAAGTCGCGTACCACTAGAATGTCCTCCAATCTCTTCTCCTTCGTTGATGCGTCAGTAACAAGCGCTAAAATAGCAGTGTGGCCCTTTCGCAAACACTTCTGGGCCTTTAGGAAAGAGATGATGCCCACCACGGCACCACTCTTGTCGCCTTGAATCACGAGAGGTTCCTGACCGGAACGAGGGATACAAACAATCTTCTCTTTGCATAAGATCTCTGCTTGCTGTTGGGATAACCAATCCATCCCAATGACGATGTCGAAACTACCCAGAACTATAGGAATGAGATCGATAGAGAAGGTCTGACCAGCTAAAACGATGTTGCAACCCTTGACTATGTGCGCAGCTCCCTAAACTCTTACCATTAGCTAACTCTACAACATGCTTGGTGTTTAAAGGAGTTGGTGTACGTTTAAGCATTTGACTAACTTTTAAAGACAAATAACTGGTATCCGCAACCGAATAAAATAATACAGTAACATAAAAGTCGTCGAGAAGGAACTTACCCATCACTACGTTAGGATCATTCCTTGCATCACCCTGACCCAGCACAAATGCTCGACCCCTAGCGCCGTTGTTATCATTGTTTCCCCAGTTGTTGTTCCCGTTGCCCTGATTATTGTTGTTGTTGTTGTTGTTCTGGTTCTGGTTTAACTGGGGGCAGTCTCGCTTGAAGTGGCCCTCAGCACCACACTGATAGCATCGCCTGTTGCCCCGCTGCTGTTGTTGCTGCTGGTTTCGTGGAGTTGGTGGTTGTTGTTGCTGGTTCTGATTCGCAGGCCGTGAGCTCCTGCAATCTTTAGATTCATGACCCATCTTGAAACACCTCTGGCAACGACCCCTGTTGCACTGACCACTGTGGTGCCTGTTACACGTATTTCACCTAGGAAGGTTTCCTCGGTATCCACCCTGTCTTTGACTACCAGAATATTGCTGACTAGGACTCTGGTAGTTATCAGTCTTGCGCTGCTGTGACTGGGATTGAACTACTGTCGAACCCTTGGTGGAATCCCCATCCCATTTCCGCTTGTTGTCACTGGAAGTAGCGGAAGTTGTAGCATTAGTCACACCAATACGTTTGGGCAGCTTGTTCTGTTCCACTGCCTGATCTGTAAGACGATGAGCAAGGCGATTAACTTCCTGGATGGTAGCAAGGTAAGCGGCGGTCACATGTGTCACACCCCCAAATAACCACCTAGGGCATGTCCCTATTGGAGGTGCAACGATCCAACAAAGAGCCACCAATCATATCAAACACAAGTTGTAATGTATTGAAATACCCAATTGAAAGAAATGTATCGTTTGAAAGTTAAACCAAAACCAAAGTATTGAGCGGAAGCATAAATGTATAAGTGTGTAAATGTATCGAAACCAAATCAATGTAATTGTTTATCATGACCACAGCCACTCCAGCATCATCAGACGGCAAGCTCCCAAGTTCCTTCAATAATCACCTACAAGCATGTAAACAAGTGTGTCAGACTACGCTGGTGAGTTCAAGGTTTTGTTAACAAGTTATGTTACCATATGTATGTTAATACGATTTAATGTTGCATTACGATGTTGCTCATGTTAGATACCCTAGGGAGTGTGCCCATGTGTATCCGGGGAGTGGGTACCCCTTAACGACCGTTTGCTATGTTGCCTTCGTTAGATACCCTAGGGAGAGTGCCCATATGTATCCGAGGAGTGTGCCTCTAACAACCATAGCCATACCCAGATAATTAGTTCACGCCCGTCCTTACGGCCCGGTGTGCGGTTTCCCACCTAATAGCGCTATCAACTAAATACCTCCATTGCCCTCCAGGCAATAACCAAAACCGATTAAGTTGTTTACCCAATGTTTCCCTCCCGAATGTTTACCAGTTGTCCCAAACCACCGGGACGCATGCTTAGAGAATTGCAATGAACTCACCTTGGTTTGCTCGGTAAGATCAGTTACTTGCACACAATAAATCAGTCAAAGCCTATAACGTTCATGTACCCGAAATTAGTTTACGTTCAAGTTGTTCGCATATTATTTGAAATCATAGTGTGCATTCAAGCAATGATATCCGAATAGCACATAGAAATTATATCAACTCATTTAAGCCCTCAATTCATACGCAACCAATAATGAATTCTCATGCAATGGCCGGCATACTAGGTATACACACATATAAGCCTGACATTTGATGTCATGAGTTCACATGATATGGCACAAATCACTTAACAATAATGTCATCTGATAATTCTTAAAATCATCGCCAAAAGCTATATTCAGCCATAATCTTATTGGACCAATTCCTTTAGTGGCCAAAGGTAATAGTGACCTATTGGGTTGAGAGCATATAGTGGGTGTTAATGAATCACAAGTTCTTGAAACAAGCACATAAATGGTCAACACGTATCACATGAAATGAATGATGAACTGCCAACTTTTGAACTCCAACATCACATGCAAAAGGGGTCAACATATCGAGTATATATATATGTATGCATTTGTATATTCACACAAGTTTCATTTAAACAATTAACTAAAAGGACTCGCCTGTACCATGTTTTCATTCCATTAACCCTCACGTCTACCCAACAAGCCCATCGGCCCACGTATACATCTCGGTCCCCTCAATTTACTTACACAATATTACTACCTTTTGACTTTCCTGACATTTCTACCAAGATGTGCACATGACATGGTTTGTTCAAGTACAAATACACATGGCCGCCAATTCTAAATTCACCTATATCAACAACAGTTAGCATCTATCCTCTCACATAATAAAAGTAATCGATATTCATGCCTTATTATACAATTTTCATGCATTCATGATTTAATTATGTAGCATGCCAACTATTTCACATAACCAAGACGTACAGACACTATCATTACAAGTCACCCAAGAACAAACATTTAATGAACAATCAATCAGTAACTAGTATGGCATAGATTTTACTAACCCAGATGATATCTCACGAGAGGGGAGGGGTATCGCTACTGCCGTCGTACAATCAAGAAGGACGAATAGGGGAGAGGTAGTTAGGGTTTCCTTATATCCTCGAATTAGTGTTTACGTGACCCCAACCCCTTTAATATACAATATGAAAACTCAATCATAATGTGGGCTCATGAGCTAATGGATTAAGCCACTAATAGTGGGCCGATTTATGGCATATGCAAAGCAAAGTTGGGCTTAAGTGACCAATATTGTGGGCCAATACAATGTAAGGTTTTTAGAGTGTGAACATGTGGCCCACTACATGTGCGGCCCATAATGCCAGTACGCTAAATAATAAGTTATCACACAATTAAGTTTAACGGAGTTATAACGGCACAGATTAAACGTCATTGACCTTGAAAGTTCGGGTTGTCACATCATCCCCAACTTGAAAGAAATTTCGTCTCGAAATTTAGCACGTAGTCATTGAGGAAGCTAGTTAAGTTGCGTGGTTTTCCTGGTTTTCCTGGGGTGTCACATCCTCCCCCTGTTGATTTGGAATTTCGTCCCGAAATTCCGCAGAACGATAGGAATGAGGTCGATAGAAAAGGTCCGATCTGTAAGAACATGATTGCAACCCTAAACTATGTGTGTGGCTTCTAGACTTTTACCGTTTGCTAGTTCTACTATGTGCTTGGTGTTCAAAAGTGTTAGGGTACGATTAAGAATTTGACTAACTTTTAAAGACACGAAACTAGTATCGGCACCCGAATGAAATAAAACAGTAACACAAAAGTCGTCAAGTAGAAACTCACCCTGGCCGATCACGAAGACACGTCCCCTAGCACCATTGTCGTCGTTGTTACCCTCATTGTTGTTCCCATTTCCTTGGTTGTTGTTGTTCTGATTCAGCTGGTTCTGTTGTTGCTGATGTCTGGGCTGTGGGGCTCTACAATCTTTGGCTTCGTGGCCTGCTTTACCACACCTGTTACATGTTCGTCCACACTGCCCGAAGTGATGATAGCCGCACTTGTTACATCGCGGCTTCTTCCCTGCATACGAACCCTGACTTTGGCTACTTCCCTGGCCTTGATTGACAGAAAACGATTGGCTGATACTGCGGTTGCTACTGTTGTCTGGCCTTTTCTGAGTCTGACCCGCGCTAGATGCTTTGTCATAGTCATTCCACTTCCGCTTGTTATCATTAGCGGACGCAGTGGCAGTGGGTGCAGTAGTAGTGGCTGAAACACGCGGTGGTAACGAGTTACTCTCCACCTCTTGATCCACAATCTTGTGGGTCAAACGAACAATTTGTGTCAAGTCATTGAGATGGGCTGCGGTGACCAAACTCTTTACACGCGAAGGCAGCCCCTTAACGAATAGCTCAATCCTCCGAGACATAGGCCGGGACAAGTTCGGGCACATGTCGGCCAATTCATACGATCGCTTCACATACGCTTCGATTTCAGATCCAACCATCTTCAAGTCGTAGTACTCGTTTTCCAACTTCTGGATCTCATCCCGAGGACAATACTCTTCCCTGATCAGCTCTTTAAAATCATCCCAAGTTGTGGCATTTGCTGCTTCAATGCCCAGCAACTGCACTTGGGCATTCCACCACGTTAGGGCACCACCCGCCAAGGTACCCGCAGCATATTTCACCCTGTCCCCAGCGGGGCAGTTACAGATAGCAAACACGGACTCTGCTTTCTCGAACCATCTCAGAAGTCCCACAGCCCCTTCGGTCCCGGTGAAGGTCTGTGGCTTACAGTCCATAAACATTTTGAATGTACACGCAGGCTGGTTGGGTTGAGGTTGCACTTGCTGACCAGCTTGATAGGCTGCTAAAGCCTCAGCCACACGGGTGTTGATTAAGTCTGTCAACTCAGCCTGAGTCATGTTGATGTTGCCACGTCCGTTTCCTCGTCCACTCATGGTTCTTTAATAGGGGAAGGGAACAAATTTAGGAGTCGAGAACGAGAAAAGTGTTCAGGTTTATCACGTTAGGGACGATTAACTACCATGTTCATACACAAACAGGGAAGAACCCCTCTTACACTCGTTAAGCCTCATTGGGATTTGCATGCACCACGCGTTATTATTATGTGTGCACCCATGATAATAAGGCGGTTTGCATGCTCCTCTCGATGCTTCTTAACTTATGTTTGAAGTTTCTCCCACCCCAATCAACACAAAATAAGCACTACCAACAAGATTAGAATTTACTAGATGCAAGTGTTATGTTACACTATCAATGTGTCATGATGCCTACCATGTCGTATCGTGCATGCTATAAATATAGTTACGTTTACTAGGCATATAATGTATAAGCTAACGAGGAACGAACCTTGCAGTCTGAAGCTGAGTGTCATGGTCATCGTTTGGATCAATTCGGTTATAGTCTGGTTTTATGAAAACATTTTTAAAACCGAGTTCTCTATAACCAGTGGCTCTGATACCAAACTGTCACACCCCCAAATAACCACCTAGGGCATGTCCCTATTGGAGGTGCAACGATCCAACAAAGAGCCACCAATCATATCAAACACAAGTTGTAATGTATTGAAATACCCAATTGAAAGAAATGTATCGTTTGAAAGTTAAACCAAAACCAAAGTATTGAGCGGAAGCATAAATGTATAAGTGTGTAAATGTATCGAAACCAAATCAATGTAATTGTTTATCATGACCACAGCCACTCCAGCAGCATCAGACGGCAAGCTCCCAAGTTCCTTCAATAATCACCTACAAGCATGTAAACAAGTGTGTCAGACTACGCTGGTGAGTTCAAGGTTTTGTTAACAAGTTATGTTACCATATGTATGTTAATACGATTTAATGTTGCATTACGATGTTGCTCATGTTAGATACCCTAGGGAGTGTGCCCATGTGTATCCGGGGAGTGGGTACCCCTTAACGACCGTTTGCTATGTTGCCTTCGTTAGATACCCTAGGGAGAGTGCCCATATGTATCCGAGGAGTGTGCCTCTAACAACCATAGCCATACCCAGATAATTAGTTCACGCCCGTCCTTACGGCCCGGTGTGCGGTTTCCCACCTAATAGCGCTATCAACTAAATACCTCCATTGCCCTCCAGGCAATAACCAAAACCGATTAAGTTGTTTACCCAATGTTTCCCTCCCGAATGTTTACCAGTTGTCCCAAACCACCGGGACGCATGCTTAGAGAATTGCAATGAACTCACCTTGGTTTGCTCGGTAAGATCAGTTACTTGCACACAATAAATCAGTCAAAGCCTATAACGTTCATGTACCCGAAATTAGTTTACGTTCAAGTTGTTCGCATATTATTTGAAATCATAGTGTGCATTCAAGCAATGATATCCGAATAGCACATAGAAATTATATCAACTCATTTAAGCCCTCAATTCATACGCAACCAATAATGAATTCTCATGCAATGGCCGGCATACTAGGTATACACACATATAAGCCTGACATTTGATGTCATGAGTTCACATGATATGGCACAAATCACTTAACAATAATGTCATCTGATAATTCTTAAAATCATCGCCAAAAGCTATATTCAGCCATAATCTTATTGGACCAATTCCTTTAGTGGCCAAAGGTAATAGTGACCTATTGGGTTGAGAGCATATAGTGGGTGTTAATGAATCACAAGTTCTTGAAACAAGCACATAAATGGTCAACACGTATCACATGAAATGAATGATGAACTGCCAACTTTTGAACTCCAACATCACATGCAAAAGGGGTCAACATATCGAGTATATATATATGTATGCATTTGAATATTCACACAAGTTTCATTTAAACAATTAACTAAAAGGACTCGCCTGTACCATGTTTTCATTCCATTAACCCTCACGTCTACCCAACAAGCCCATCGGCCCACGTATACATCTCGGTCCCCTCAATTTACTTACACAATATTACTACCTTTTGACTTTCCTGACATTTCTACCAAGATGTGCACATGACATGGTTTGTTCAAGTACAAATACACATGGCCGCCAATTCTAAATTCACCTATATCAACAACAGTTAGCATCTATCCTCTCACATAATAAAAGTAATCGATATTCATGCCTTATTATACAATTTTCATGCATTCATGATTTAATTATGTAGCATGCCAACTATTTCACATAACCAAGACGTACAGACACTATCATTACAAGTCACCCAAGAACAAACATTTAATGAACAATCAATCAGTAACTAGTATGGCATAGATTTTACTAACCCAGATGATATCTCACGAGAGGGGAGGGGTATCGCTACTGCCGTCGTACAATCAAGAAGGACGAATAGGGGAGAGGTAGTTAGGGTTTCCTTATATCCTCGAATTAGTGTTTACGTGACCCCAACCCCTTTAATATACAATATGAAAACTCAATCATAATGTGGGCTCATAAGCTAATGGATTAAGCCACTAATAGTGGGCCGATTTATGGCATATGCAAAGCAAAGTTGGGCTTAAGTGACCAATATTGTGGGCCAATACAATGTAAGGTTTTTAGAGTGTGAACATGTGGCCCACTACATGTGCGGCCCATAATGCCAGTACGCTAAATAATAAGTTATCACACAATTAAGTTTAACGGAGTTATAACGGCACAGATTAAACGTCATTGACCTTGAAAGTTCGGGTTGTCACAACATGGCTCTGAATCTCTGGTACTAAGCCCTTGAGGTACAGTTCAATGCGCTTGATAGGAGGGTCCACCATAGTTGGACATAAGATGGCCAGCTCGTTTGACCTTTTCGTATACGCCTCAATCTCTGACCCCGTCATTTTCAAATTAAAGAACTCCACTTCCAGCTTGTGGATGTCATCACGTGTGCAGTATTCCCGCTTGATTAGTTCCTTGAAATCGTTCCAAGGGGTGGCGTTAGCAGCTGCCAACCCTAACATCTGAACTTGCGCATTCCACCAAGTCAGCGCAATGCCTTCGAGAGTACCAGTGGCGTACTTCACCCTGCGAGCCTCAGGGCATTCACACATCTCAAATACGAACTCAAGCTTTTCAAACCAGTGGAGGAGTCCAACTGCTCCTTCTGTGCCACTGAAAATACTGGGACGACAGTCCATGAAAGTCTTGAAAGTGCATACAGGTGGCTAAGCATGTTGGCCTGTTGTGTATAAGAACAGGACAAGGTTTAACACGAGAATTGGTTTAGGAGTGTAGGATCTAAAGATCCTAGAGTGAGTTTGCGACTGCAGGATATACCTCCTGTTTGTGCGGCTACAAGTGCCGCAGCAACTTGATCGTTAATTAGAGCCGTCAATTGGGCTTGAGTCATGTTAATGCGTCCCGCCATGATCTTCATATCAAGGCAACATAAGTGAGAGAGGTTCGCGAAAAATGCGATGACAGAAGAGAGTAAGCACATAAGTGTTCTCAAGAAATAGTCGTTATGTGTATCTAAGCATACCATGAGCAAAATTCTATGTAATCAAGCAAGTAGGCAATAAAACATATACCATATCACCTAGAATGTTGAGTCTTGCACGTGGAGCGAAGCGTCGTTGTGGATCGTTGAGCACTGTTCTGGTTATAGTCTGGTTTTAACAAAAACTTTTTCCCCTTATTAAAACCAAGTTCTCTATAACCAATGGCTCTGATACCTATCTGTCACACCCCCAAAATCCACACGCGGAGTATCACCGCTTGGAGGCGTGACATGACCAGGATCAAGCCACCAATCATATTGAACATTATAGGTAATACGTAAAAGTCATTCATCAATACGAAAGGTGTTCAAAAACCAAAACATAATCAAGTGTGTAGCGGAAGCAGTAATGTAAAACCCCAGCGTAAGTAATAGGTTTGAAATGTCATAATTGATTAACATGGCATCCACGATCCATGCCCCACAACGACCGCGCCTCCTAGTGCAAGCTCCATGAGTACCTAACGTCCTGCAAGGCATGTAACAACGAGTCAACAACAAAGTTGAGCGAGTTCACAGTTGGTTGTTTAGTTATAGTATTCGTTTTGTAATTCACATGTTCGTTTTGAAAACCAAGTATCGTATTTATTTGTATCGCGGCCCTCCAGGCATGTTTGCGAAGATTAGTGGGGGCTTCCCATGTATTCTAGACTAGTTGTATTCGTATCGCGTCCATTCCAGGCATGTGTGCGAAGATTAGTATTTGTATCGCGGCCATTCCAGGCATGTTGCGAAGATTAGTATTCGTATCGCGGCCATTCCAGACATGTGTGCGAAGATTAGTGGGGGCTTCCCATGTATTACTAGTCTAGCTGTATCTATAAGTGACCTTCCCCTAACGAGGTCAGTGGTACGTATTCCAGTAACGATAAAAGTACAAGTAATCATTCAATCCCATTCCCAACCCCGAGAATCCCATGCCTTGGTAAGAGTGTGAACTCACCTTGGTTTGCTCGGCAGATACACGAAAAGGTTACTTGAGTTATAAGTGGTCAACCACGTCCTAACATGGTTACCATACAAGTCAGGTTTTGGTTTCAAGTCGTGCACGTAAGTTTGCATATAAACTAACAGATTGCTAGCACATAACGATCATGGCATACTCAGGTAACACGTTAACAGTCAAACACATAATATATACATGCTTGTGCGATTCGAAGGATTGGGCTCGCACAAGTCTAGCCACCTTGTGCGATTCACCCGTTGGAAGCCCAATGATACCCGGCCCAATAAAATATAAGCAGTCCAGCATGTAAACGGCCCAAACAATAAACATGAGTTTTGTACGATTATGATAATCTTGTGCTTTTGCTATAGCCTTGTGCGATTACAATGAATCTTGTGCGACTGATATTTGGGCTTTAAGGCCCAACAGCGAAACAGATCAAGTGGTTTGTGTGTGGCCCAACATCTTGTGCGATCGGCACCAGCTTGTGCGATCCACAATATGTTGTGTGATCATGCATAACCTGGTTGTACACTGTGCTTTATGTGAGGTACTTAACTTGTGCGTCTGGTGCTTGTGCGATCAGTCGCCTTGTGCGATTGAGCTCTTGTGCGATTCAAGAGCTTGTGCGACCACTTAACTAATCCCTAAATTCATGCAATCAGTTACATTGTTTTCCATTATCCGATTTAGTCAACAATCAATTAGTTACATGGTTTCCTTTTATGAGATTCTCAATTAACAACACTAACAGTTTTAGATCATTAAATCATCGATCAAACAAGAGTTTTATCATCCATCTCATATAAACCCTAATTATATTCAAAGCATAAATAATAACTCATCAACTCATTGGTTTCAACTCAATACACAACACCTCATGATCGATCAAGGGATTGGTCCGAATACATATTCATACAGCCGACCATTTACAACATCATACAATCGGTTCCTATCTATCTATATCAACATAACAATATTCATCGATCCTCATACTCATACGATCTAAACCGATTGTACATCAAGTATCTTATTAACAACACATTCAAACCATCAAACAACACATAATCATTTGCTTAGTAAACATCAATCATATCAAAATCAAATAATTGTATAACACTAACTGGTTGTAGAATAGATGAGAACAAGAATTGATCCGAACACAAAGGCTTCGGTGGAGAGGGGTGTGCTTGCCATCGGGACCGAGAGAGAGAGAAGGAGAGATTAGGGTTTGTGTGTGTTTCTTGTGTTAGCAAATAACAAGAGAACAAAACTCCCCTTGTGATATGTGCATACGTATTAAAGGAGTGGGCTGAACCCTCCCTTGGGTTGCCCTTGGTTTCGGATACAAGAAATACGGCCCAAATGGGCTTGTGCGATTGAACGGGTGTTGTGCGGTTCGGATCATACAAATACATACACATTCACATGTAAAAGAACACATATCATTCCATTAATCATTCAGTCAATTAACCAAGTTCACATAATCACATAACGTTACATTAAGCACAAAGAGAGGTTTGAAATACGAGTTGTCACATAAAGTACACAAAGGAAGTAATCCAACTTTAACACTTAAAGTACACAAGGGAAAAATCCAGCAACTAAAAGGAAACCGGACCCAAATCCATCCGATGAACAAGCAAAACAAAACCCAGGAACAAATGATAAAGGAGACAAAACAAAGGTTGAGCCAAAGGGTTAAATGAGATATTGTTTAAAACAATAAAAAGTGCAAAAATTCGAAACGAGAAAAAGTATTCCAAATCTGGTGGTACATTTTGTTCCCTTTACTGTGACAGAGTGGTTACTTTAAGTGAACCACTTCTGGATCGCGAGTTCAGTCTTCTTAGATACATGTTTGCTACATTTGAAAAAATGAAATAAGTAAACCATTTTATCTATAAAACATCAAACATGTATATATATGCGAAAACTGTAAAAATCGACAGTTTCTTATACCACGTTTGATTGCAGCTCATTGTTTTACAAATAAAAAACTGGGGTGGAAGCATACAAAATAGTCTTCGAAAGCTTCTATAAAAATCAATGTGTAGCATCAAACGGGATCGATGCATTTGTGGATGTACTGAACCTTAAAGAGAAGAAGAGGGATAAAACTTCATCACCATATAGACACTTCCTGCATAGTACAATGCTAGTAAGTATACATGTTATGTGTTAAAATTCTCATGTTAATGTTAGGTTGTATGCAAAATCGCATGTTACTTGTTGAATTTCACATGTTAGTTGGTAAAATTCTCATGCTATACGTTTTTCAAATTCGCATGTTATACGTTAAATTTCGCATGTTAGATTTTAAAATTCTCATGTTAAGTTGTATGCAAAATTGCATGTTACCTTATGAATTTCGCATTTGATGACTGTCGTAGGGGTCATGCAAAAACCTAATTAAACTAAATAGCGTAAGTAAGGTATCATATCCACGGGGAATATGTGGTTAGTGTTTAGCTAAATTATTTAATTAACTACTGCTAATCTAGAATTGGGGGTTTTGATTGATTTGAAAGAAACTAAAAAACTAATTACGAGAAAAGATATCATATTTATAAAATGTAACTTCCTCCAAACTTCAGGTTCTAGGTTTCACGAAACTCAGTTTACTCAGTTTATTGGCCATCACATAGACATGATGCTGAAAAGTTGGTTAATTTAAGATGGTAATCAAACATAGGTCTTTGTCATCAGATTTTATAGTTCAATTAACCCTATTTACTAATGTGAGTCAACCTACTCTATGTCACCCAACAAGTTACTAGGTTTTGTCATCAACCGAACAAGTTGTAAAGCAAGAACTCAAAACATAGGCAAATAGTTCAAATAAACCCACACATCAATGTATTAATACAACGTTGTCAAAGTCAAAAATACATCCAAACCTGAGTATAAATTGAATAAAGTGAAAATCTAACTGAACCGTCCGCCTAGAGGAAGTCAAGAATAACCTAGCCGCTCATGGTAACCTGAGTATAAATTGAATAAAGTAAAAATCTAACTGAACCGTCCGCCTAGAGGAAGTCACGAATAACCTAGCCGCTCATGGTTGTCTTCAGAGCATCTGTTATCATCCCGAAGTGATTGGACATGTGCAAGAATGTCCTTTTAAGTTGAGAAGAAAATGCCAAAATTTGTCCCTTCTATGCGACGACTGTGTATTGGAATTACATTACGAATGTATCCTCCAATCCTCAATTCGTCCTTTTCTTATATAGATATATGTCGGCCCAAAAAGATTATGCGATCTCCCCCTCAAGATATTACTTTCCGTCTAAGTATTGTTATCCAATAGGGTTTGATTAATAATGTATTTTTCCATTCAAAAGGCCCACTAAATTTCACGTTTGCATGGCAGCCCATAATGTATTTCCTTTTGGCAGCCTTTTTTTCATGTACATCTAATTTAATTCACATCCAAATATGATGCACGTGCCTCTCAAGGATGTTTCAAAATTGATTCCTTAGGGTTTCAAATCTATAAGAAGAGATTTGAGGCTGATGTAAAACTGCATATGTGTTCTCTATTGAGGTATGCCACGTGTACATGCTGATGTCATAAATACATTTTGTTTATATAAATACGTTTTATTTATTTATTTATTATACAATATTTTGGCTTTTTTAGGAGGGAATTTTAAAATTGCATTGAGAGATGAAATGGGCATTTAATTCACCTATGAGAAGTAATCATATCTCAACTCTCTTGTCACACCCCGTTTTCCACGTGCCTCACCGGTGGGCCCGGTGTGGGATTACCGTGACGTAGTTGGCAACAATATAGTCAAACCACACAATTATATGAATGCACAGCGGAAGCATAAAGATAAATATAATTCAACCTTTTGAATGTAATATCAAGTGTATTACAGAAGTCGAATTGTATCCACAGGGGATCATAAATAAAATAAGGTTTTGTTCAGTCAGATACAACATCAAGTTTGCGAGACTATTCGTGATGCTAGGAAGCTATTACCAGCCAAATTTCGTGTAGTACCTGCACTTAATCTTTTGGGAAAAATACGTCAGTTTACACTGGTAAATATGTTCAACTGACACATTTAAAAATGTTTATTAAAATTGATTTGAATGCACGAGGCACAAACTCTTTTATAACTTGGGAAAATTATTAAAATCTTGTGAACGAATTACATGTCCTTTTATGCGTTCAGTAGCCCGGATCCTATCCGGGTTAAAGATTAATAGACACACCACATTGCGTAAAACCGTAGGGTAAAAACCAACGGCTACGTCTTTTAATAATAATGTCGACATAATATACCGGGTGTACGCCTACACCGGGATGTCGTGGTCGTGGCCATTTCGTAAAATGATGCCAAGGATATCCGGGACAACGGTCATTAACCCCCCAAAGGCTTTTAAGTAACAAGACTGTTTAAATGAGCCGATTACATTATTCAATTAACCACCTAAGCGATGGAAGATATAATGCTCAATCAAGCGGTATTAATATACCGTATCCCAAGCCCGTATAAGGGAAAATAAGTTAAAGTATTTACCTTTGCAAGTATTATCCTTAATTTGATTAAGTCACCGATAGCGTTTACTGGGGCTCCTATTCTGGAACGAAGGTTTTAATTAACCCATTAGAATCCTAACGAGTCTTTATATTGGCCGTAGCCTAGACCGGTTGGTTCCGATATGTGAATACGGTTTAATCGCGCGAAAAGGCGAAAACCGAGAATGGAGTGTGATTCTGACCCAACAAGTTCAGAGACTTGTTTTAGATGGGTTTAAGGTTCACACTCTGGATTTTGGGGTCCAAATAATATAATTTGACCCGTATCGGCTATTTTATGAAAACTAGTTTCATAAGCCGAACCGTGCGCGCAATAGGCGAAACGGTTAACCACGAGAGTCTTACGCTTATTTCCTAAGTCAATATGCCTTAAAGAGGTTGTGGTATCAGTAGGATACCTTCCGTGATGCCCGTAACGAGTTTTAGTTAATATATCGCCCCGTAGGGGTTTTTCGGTCATTTTAAAGACTTTTAAAGAGCTTTTCGAGTTCTACAGGAAATCTGAGCTTCCCGAACAGTTTATAAAGTCTAAAATACTTTATTTATTATTTAAAATCAGTAGCAACTGGAATCGGGTCAAAAGACCTTGTAGAACTCATGTTTTGGCCGAAAAGGGCATATTCGGTATTTACCGAACCGTAGCCATAACCGCAGGTTATGAGCAAGGTAAAATTTATTAAAAATCTTTAAAATTCTAAAAATATTATTTTCCTACAGTGGTAAAAGTTTTGGTGATGAAATCTTGGTCTAGATAGACGTTATGCTAATTGCGCCGTTTATTACGAAAGTTTCTTATAAATGCGCTATTTATCATAACTCTCATTCTATACCTCGGATTGACGTGAAACTTTAAGGACATGCTCATAATTTAGTAAGCAAGGTTATGGTCTGTTCACGTGTCCGAATTACTCGTTTTATTTTAAAAAGGCCGTTACGGTCAACTTTTAGGCGATTAACGGAAATGCGTAAAAGACTCGGACAAATTATGAACCGGTCACAGAGGGTTATACCATCATGTAACCTGGTCCTAAGAGAGTCCTAAGGCATATCCATACCTCACTAAAACGGGTCAGAACTGAAGCCAAAGCAAAAGTCAAACTTTCGCGACATTCGGCTCCGAACCGGGTCAATATAGCAGATGGTCGATTCAAACGAGCGTAATCAAGTTTATATACTTAATATCATGTTTTATGAGTGTCTAAACAGGTTCCATAGCATATACATTACAGATTATGTAAGAATCGCAAAAATAGCTTTCTGTTGACTTTTTAAGCATTCGTTTGACTCGACATTTGAGATAGTTAGAGTGGTGATCAGAGGGAAACCTTTTAGAGGTTTATTACCCACATAAATACCAACTCATAACTACTTTTGATCCGTCATAAGCCTGAGCCATTACGGATTTATTTTGAAGTCAAACCGTATTTACGACGGTTTGGTTTTTAGCTATTTACTAAGTATAAATAAAACTACAAAGGATCTAATGGACTTACAGAAGTTGAGACTTGCTTAGAGAACAAAGAAGAAAGCTTGTGAGCTCTTAGAAGTGACCAGAGAAGTGTTTAGAGTTGTGATGAAAGTTATGAACACAATGTGCCTATTTATAGTCAAAGGCAAGGTCCAAGATCATCACACACCACTCTACAACTGATCATGGATGGATGGCATGTGTCCTAGAGAGTTATGGGTCGAGTAGGGGGCATCCATACTTCTGAGAAACCCATTACTCCTTGTTTGGCCGTTTAAATCAGCCAACAGCCAACAATCTGTCGCTGGGCGTCGCTTACGGACCGTATGGCTTCGGCCTTGCGGTCCGTAAGCCATAGGCGGATCATCAGCAATCGTTCCCCCTCCTTACGGTCCGTAAGGCATACCCTTTACGGTCCGTAAGAGGTTAAAATAAATCTTTTTAAATCTTTTAGTAATGATTATAAAATCTTGGTAATTAATTACTTGACCTTTCGGGTTTGAAGGGGTAACTTTGCGATATGGCCCTTGATTAATTACAGTTAAGGACCTCGCGTTATTTACCCGCATTGTTAAACCCTCGGTTAAATTATTTATTATCCGGAAGGCCTTAAATTATATTATTGACGCTTTTAACCCTTCTCATACGAATTCGATCGTAACTTTCTCGTTTTAAAACGGAACTTCGCGAAATTTATATATCGCATTCTAGTGAGTGTATTAAACTGTTACAAAGCCTCGGGAACGTTAAAGGGTCACTCAGAGGTATAATTAAACATGTTGACACAGTTAACCCCTGTGGTTTGTAATCTCTCACTTTCTTCCGCGTTTC
Source organism: Helianthus annuus (assembly GCF_002127325.2). Classification (NCBI taxonomy): domain Eukaryota; kingdom Viridiplantae; phylum Streptophyta; class Magnoliopsida; order Asterales; family Asteraceae; genus Helianthus; species Helianthus annuus. The sequence goes on from NC_035436.2 coordinate 5,743,194, forward strand.
ACTTCCGTACGATCTATGATTTATTCGTTTGAAGGTACAAGCATTATTTAGGGTTACTATACAGCATATTTACCCTTGTTCGACATTTATAACCCTCGGATTTATATCTTTCAAGGTTTGTAAATATTAGTCCTTTATTTAATATCAATGCCACGTGTAATCAAATGACACGTGTTAACACATTATTGGACACAAAAATTTGAGGTGTTACATCCTCACCCCCTTAAAATAAATCTCGACCTGAGATTTACTCGAACAAATAGGGGTACTTTTCTTTCATTGTGGCTTCGACTTCCCACGTGTATTCGGGACCTTTACGAGCATCCCATTTGACTTTTACAATCGGTACGTGCTTTCTGCGAAGCTTTTTCACCTGTCGATCTTCAATCGACAACGGTTTTTCTACAAATTTTAAGCTCTCATCTATATGCACATCTGTGTGTGGAATCACCAATGATTCATCGGCGAAGCACTTCTTGAGATTGCAGATGTGGAACACATTGTGAATTCCATTGAGCTCTTCAGGCAAGTTCAGCTTATAGGCGACTGACCCGACACGTTCAATGACCTCAAAAGGTCCTATGTATCTCGGACTCAGTTTGCCCTTCTTGCCGAAACGCATCACCCCCTTCCAGGGCGACACTTTAAGTAACACCTTTTCACCTACATCAAAGTGAAGGTCCTTACGCTTCGGATCAGCGTAGCTTTTCTGCCTATCACGGGCAGCCTTGAGACGTTCCCGTATCTGGACAATCTTGTCCGTTGTCTGGAAAACTATCTCTGGTCCCGATAATTGGACCTCTCCTACTTCCGCCCAACAAACAGGCGATCTACACTTCCTACCGTATAATGCCTTGAAAGGCGCAGCCTTTATGATGGTATGGTAGCTATTATTGTAGGAGAATTCGATTAGGGGTAGGTTCTTATCCCAGTTACCACCTAAATCGATCGCACATGCACGAAGCATGTCTTCTAGCGTTTGGATAGTACGCTCACTTTGACCGTCCGTCTGTGGATGGTAAGCCGTACTGAAATTTAAACGCATGCCCAAAGATTGCTGGAAACTTTTCCAGAAATGAGACGTGTACCTAGTATCCCTGTCGGAGATAATAGACACAGGTATGCCGTGTAAGGCTACAATCTTATCAACATAAAGTTGGGCTAACATATCGGAGTTATACGTCTCCTTGATGGGTAGGAAATGAGCTGATTTAGTCAGCCTATCGACTATGACCCATATTGTGTCGTTTCCTTTCCTAGTTTTGGGTAACTTGGTAATAAAATCCATCGTTACGCATTCCCACTTCCATTCGGGAAGTTCAGGCTGTTGTAGCAAGCCAGACGACTTTTGGTGCTCGGCTTTGACTTGAGCACAAGTCAAGCACCTTGCTACATGGGCGGCTACAGACTTTTTCAAGCCTATCCACCAATAGTTTGCCTTTAAGTCTTGATACATTTTATCTGCTCCCGGATGGACCGAATATTTGGAACTATGGGCTTCCTGGAGGATAACATCTCGTAGTCCTCCATAGATTGGAACCCATATTCATCCGTTTAATCTAAGGATTCCATCCTTGCTAAGAGTCAACTGTTCTTCAGTTACTCCTAACTTTTCCTTAGGATAATTAGCTTCCAACACAGCCTCTCGCTGTGCAGCTAATATCCTTTCAATCAAATTGTTCTTGACTTCAATGCTCTTGGCATTGATTCGAATAGGTTTTACCCTTTCTTTCCTGCTCAAGGCATCAGCGACTACATTCGCTTTGCCGGGATGGTACCTGATCTCACAATCATAATCATTCAATGTTTCCATCCAACGGCGTTGCCTCATGTTCAACTCTTTCTGGTTGAACAGATGTTGAAGGCTTTTGTGATCAGAATAGATCACAAATTTAATACCATAGAGGTAATGCCTCCACAATTTCAGCGCAAATACAACGGCACCCAACTCCAAGTCATGGGTGGTGTAATTCTTTTCGTGCACCTTTAATTGTCATGAAGCGTAGGCAATAACCTTGCCCTTCTGCATAAGCACACACCCCATGCCTGTGTGTGATGCATCGCAGTAAACTACGAATTCTTCTGTACCCTCAGGTAAGGTCAACACAGGTGCGTTGCTCAGCTTTTGCTTCAGGATTTCGAAGGATTCTTGCTGCTTTGGGCCCCAAATGAACTTTTCTTTCTTCTTGGTTAGGGAAGTCAAGGGCGCAGCAATCCTCGAAAAATTCTCAATAAATCTCCTGTAGTATCCTGCTAACCCCAGGAAACTACGGATTTCGGTAGGCGTCTTTGGCTCTTGCCAGTTCATGACTGCCTCCACCTTAGCGGGATCCACCTGGATACCACGCTCACTTACAACGTGACCCAAAAATTGGACCTCTCGTAGCCAAAATTCGCATTTAGAGAATTTGGCGTAGAGTTTCTCACGCTGTAGCAATTCGAGAATACAACGGAGGTGTTTCTCGTGGTCAGCTTGGTTCTTTGAATATATGAGGATATCGTCGATGAAGACGATGACAAATTTGTCCAAGTACGGCTTGCAGACGCGATTCATGAGATCCATAAACGCAGCCGGTGCATTTGTGAGCCCAAAAGGCATCACTAGGAACTCGTAATGACCGTAGCGAGTCCTAAATGCTGTCTTGTGCACATCTTCATCTCTGACCTTTAGCTGATGATAGCCCGACCTCAAGTCGATCTTTGAGAAGTAGCTCGCTCCTTGCAGTTGATCGAACAGATCGTCGATTCTTGGCAAAGGATATCTATTCTTTATGGTAACTTTGTTCAGCTCACGGTAATCGATGCACAACCGCATCGATCCGTCCTTTTTCTTTACAAATAGGACAGGTGCTCCCCAGGGAGACGAACTAGGTCTGATAAAACCTTTTGCCAACAGTTCATCCAACTGGGTCCTTAATTCCTTCATTTCCGTCGGAGCAAGCCTGTAAGGCGCTCTAGCTATAGGAGCTGCTCCAGGTATGATATCTATTCTGAATTCCACTTGTCTATCTGGTGGTAAACCAGGTAGTTCTTCGGGGAAAACTTCGGAATATTCAGAAATAACAGGAAGATCCTCTATCTTTGGCTTGGGCTCTTCAATTATCACTTGAGCCATGTAAATGACACAGCCTCTCTTCAAACATCTAGAAGCTTTGAGCATAGATACGTCCTCGGGTAATCCATACTGCGTGTCTCCTCGAATGGTAAGCGACTCACCACTCGGAGTCTTTAGCACAATATGCCTTCTGTTGCAAATGATTTGGGCCTGATTACGGGATAACCAGTCCATGCCTAGAACAATGTCGAAACCCGCTAGTTTGAAGGGAAGTAGAGATAGAGGAAAAGAGTGGTTCTTAATGGACATTTCACATCCCTCTAGAACAGTGGAGACGGTTTCTATCGTGCCGTCTGCTAACTCTACCTCGTATTTCATATCTAGGGTTTTGATAGGCATATTCAGTAGTTTGCAAAATTTTTGGTCTACAAAGGATTTATCAGCGCCTGAATCGAAAAGTACTCTTGCAAATATATTATTTACGAGAAAAGTACCTGTAAGTACATTGTCGTTCAGCACAACCTCCTTTGCATCCATACGGAAGACTCTCGCGTTTGTCTTCTTGTTCTCTTCTGGTTTCCTGGCATTCTTGGGACAGTTACTCTTGATATGCCCCTTTTCGTTGCAACCATAGCATGTTGCATCCTTGATTTTCTTGCAGTCCACCGTCTTATGGTCCTTGGACTTGCATAGTCCACAGGCAAAAGACTTTGGCTGGGACTGTGAATTTGACCCAAACCTACACTTCCCAGAGTGGGGTTTCTGGCAGACTTTGCATTTGGGCCTTTCTCCAGCTTGCCCATCTTTCTTTGCTTCAGTCCTTCTCTTGCTTTCACCGTTCCCACGGTGTTTCTTTCCTGACCTCCGTGAGGTGTCGTCCTCACGTTTCCTCTTTTCCGCCTCCTTGTTCCTTAGCGTCCTCAGACGGACAACATCTAAAGTGAGAGACAAGGAGAGGTCAGTTACTGACCTGAAGGTCGTCGGCCGAGAGGCCTTCACACTAGCCTTTATCGCAGGCTCTAAGCCCCCAATGAAACGGGCGATTCTTCTGGACTCTGGTGTCACAAGGTACGGGACCAGGCGAGACATCGTATTGAAGCTCGTCAAATAGGCCTGGCAGTCCAAGTTTGTCATCACCAGTGACACAAAATCAGACTCGATCTTCTCTACCTCATGCTGAGGACAGTAGTTTTCCTTAATGAGAGCAATAAATTCCTCCCATGTCATTTTGTATAGAGCAGACTTACCGGATGCTTGTACCAACGCTCTCCACCACGCTAGGGCCTCGCCCTTAAATGATTGTGACACAAACTTCACCACATCCCTCTCCGCACACCCACTGATGTCCACAATAGTGTCCATCTCATCCAGCCAGGTGATACAATCCACAGCACCCTTCTCCCCTGTGAATTCCCGGGGCTTACAAGACACGAAGTACTTGTAGGTGCAACCCTTGGCACCGGACGCATCAGTATATTCTCGTTCTCGACGATTACTATTCTCAGCGGACGAGTGATTATCGTCATCTTTCTTGGGTTTGGAGAGTGGTTTGGATTGTGATTTTGGTTTGGAGGGTGGTTTTGATACGGTTCTGCCTTGAGACTCAGTATATTGACGATCCAGAGCTGTCTGAACAACGTTGTCAATCAGAGCCTTTAACTGTGCGCCTGTCAGATGCACTTGCGCATTGTCGTAGCCATCTTCATTTGTATGGCTATTCTCTCCATTGGGATCCGCCATTGTAACTTGAATCTGTTACAGAAGATAACAAAATTTTATTCAGGAGCTTATTATAGAATTATCTTTTATGACAATTCGTTAACCATGGTAACAGAGACCATATTTGGTTAACTTATTACTCACTTAATCTTAGGATTTGAGTATATCCTATTTTAGCTATAATAATAATATTGGCGGCGTAAATCCTAATCACGAGGATGTTTTATAATATTAGCCGAGATTTCAGAGAATCAGAGGCATAGAGATTTGAACCGTAGTTCTTTTATCTCTTTCTGATAGGGAGTCATAGACCACCACTGTCTTCTGTCCTTATAAGACAATTATTACGGCCCATAGGCACTACACCACTAATGGATGTTTTATTAAGGTTGGCTCTTAGGCATTACATCGCCAATGGATGTTTTAACAAGATAGGCCCGTAGGCACTACATCCCCAATGGATGTTTTATAAATGATCATCTTTATTGATGATTCAACCCATGATTTATAAATCATTTATTTGGGTTTTGTAATCCCTTAAAGGATTATTGTATAAGAATGACGTGTGTGATTTTAACGAATCACATCTGCCATGATCGTCAACATGCTTGCAGAGGTTAATAGGGAATCTGAATCCTTTAATTAGGTCGTACCATCTTGGCCGGATCTTAAAAGACACCAGGCTAGGTTTCACTCTTAAGATTCTTTATTTAGCAGATCAATTTAAAAGGAATGGTTTTGATTTATTTCATATATATTAAAGCAAAAACTTATATCATACATTCCAAAATCTCAAATACTATTACATATTGCCCTAAACGGGACTTTAAACAAGTACATACCTACTTAGAGGTTTTTTAAAATAAGTGACAAGTCCACGCAGGGACTAGCATAAGATAAGTGTCCATGCAAGGACTAAAAGATAAGTCCACGTAGGGACTGAAATACGATAAATGTCCACGCAGGGACTTCTTTTAAAATAACATTACATTAGAACATACATAAGGACAAATGGTCACGTTTCTTCTTCTTGCCTTTTAGTAGGCTCGCTAAGCCCTTGAAGAATCCTCGGTGGCTCTTTTTCTCTTCCTCGAACTCCCTCTCCACGCGATCCAATCGGTGGAGTATCTCTTCATGCTCAGGAGGAGAGAAACGTGGTTGAGGTGCTGGTTGCGGAACTGGAGGTCTGGGAGGTATTGGATACCCATGAGCTGAGTAGTCCGGAGCTCCCATGTTCCCATGAGCTCCGTCGGGATATCGTGCATTATACCTGGCCGACACCACATATGGGTCGCGCTCATAATTGTAGTTGTAATGTGCTTGTGATGACGGTTCGAACGGGTTGTAAGCCGTTGGACCCGTGTAAGCAGGTATGGGTTGGTCATACCCAAATGGTGGCGAATTTGGTGCAGCTGGTGCGGAGTTCGCCTCCTGTACAGGACTTGAAGGTCCTTCTTCTTGTAGTGGCGGGTAGTGGCTACTACTAGAGTGTCGAGGGGTGCTGAAGTGGAAATCCCCTCCTCCTCGAGTGGACATACGAGCATTTGTCCTCCTACGCCTTGGCGGATCAGGCATTACTGGCTGTACCGGTGGCGGAGGTGGTGGCGTAACTGCCACGAAGCGTGAATCCTCGGAGGGATCCTGCGGATGTCGCGGTTGTTGTGATGTCTGTTGAGGTGGTGTGTAGTACCACTCATGTCGGTCGAACAACGCTTGGAAACTATCTGGTCCCTGATAGGGTGTGCCATGGAAGGATGACCCATCAGAGACTTCTATTGGATGCGTGGGCGTACCACGAGCAGGTTCTGTCGGATCAGTATCTTCGTCCATATGATCTTCGGAGAAGTGATCTTGTGGCCCTAACGGAACAAAGCCTGAAGGTTCCTGGATGTAGTCAGCTGGATTAAACTGACCTATGAAGTATGGAGTAGGGTCGTCAAAATTTCGGTGCGATACCGAACGTTGTAGAGGTATGAAGGAGGGTTGCGGGTTATTGGGATCATTCTCTGAATTTGGCCCGAATGAGTGCCGGTATGATGGCGTCGAGCTGTGCGAGGTGGAATGCCTCGCAGGTTCGTAAAGGTCTCTTCGCCTCTGCGGTTCTTCACTCCTTGTAGTCGAAGGAGCTCGCGTACCTGAAGGCCCGGCTTCGTGATCGTGATGAGTAACGATCTCTCCTCTGCCTCTTCTTCCCCTTCCTCTTCCTCGGAAAATCACTGGCGGCATATTTCCTGCTTTATAAAACTTTAAATACCAATAATAAAAGAAAAAGACAAAATTGGAATAACAATTCGAATTTGTCCTAAGTTCTTGTCTAGACTCAAGTATGTGCAATTGTGTCACTGAGATTAAACACAGTGCCTAATGTGTTTAATTCACTCAATGTTGGCTCTGATACCAACCTGTCACACCCCGTTTTCCACGTGCCTCACCGGTGGGCCCGGTGGGGGATTACCATGACGTAGTTGGCAACAATATAGTCAAACCACACAATTATATGAATGCACAGCGGAAGCATAAAGATAAATATAATTCAACCTTTTGAATGTAATATCAAGTGTATTACAGAAGTCGAATTGTATCCACAGGGGATCATAAATAAAATAAGGTTTTGTTCAGTCAGATACAGCATCAAGTTTGCGAGACTATTCGTGATGCTAGGAAGCTATTACCAGCCAAATTTCGTGTAGTACCTGCACTTAATCTTTTGGGAAAAATACGTCAGTTTACACTGGTAAATACGTTCAACTGCCATTTAAAAATGTTTATTAAAATTGATTTGAATGCACGAGGCACAAACTCTTTTATAACTTAGGAAAATTATTAAAATCTTGTGAACGAATTACATGTCCTTTTATGCGTTCAGTAGCCCGGATCCTGTCCGGGTTAAAGATTAATAGACACACCACATTGCGTAAAACCGTAGGGTAAAAACCAACGGCTACGTCTTTTAATAATAATGTCGACATAATATACCGGGTGTACGCCTACACCGGGATGTCGTGGTCGTGGCCATTTCGTAAAATGATGCCAAGGATATCCGGGACAACGGTCATTAACCCCCCAAAGGCTTTTAAGTAACAAGACTGTTTAAATGAGCCGATTACATTATTCAATTAACCACCTAAGCGATGGAAGATATAATGCTCAATCAAGCGGTATTAATATACCGTATCCCAAGCCCGTATAAGGGAAAATAAGTTAAAGTATTTACCTTTGCAAGTATTATCCTTAATTTGATTAAGTCACCGATAGCTTTTACTGGGGCTCCTATTCTGGAACGAAGGTTTTAATTAACCCATTAGAATCCTAACGAGTCTTTATATTGGCCGTAGCCTAGACCGGTTGGTTCCGATATGTGAATACGGTTTAATCGCGCGAAAAGGCGAAAACCGAGAATGGAGTGTGATTCTGACCCAACAAGTTCAGAGACTTGTTTTAGATGGGTTTAAGGTTCACACTCTGGATTTTGGGGTCCAAATAATATAATTTGACCCGTATCGGCTATTTTATGAAAACTAGTTTCATAAGCCGAACCGTGCGCGCAATAGGCGAAACGGTTAACCACGAGAGTCTTACGCTTATTTCCTAAGTCAATATGCCTTAAAGAGGTTGTGGTATCAGTAGGATACCTTCCGTGATGCCCGTAACGAGTTTTAGTTAATATATCGCCCCGTAGGGGTTTTTCGGTCATTTTAAAGACTTTTAAAGAGCTTTTCGAGTTCTACAGGAAATCTGAGTTTCCTGAACAGTTTATAAAGTCTAAAATACTTTATTTATTATTTAAAATCAGTAGCAACTGGAATCGGGTCAAAAGACCTTGTAGAACTCATGTTTTGGCCGAAAAGGGCATATTCGGTATTTACCGAACCGTAGCCATAACCGCAGGTTATGAGCAAGGTAAAATTTATTAAAAATCTTTAAAATTCTAAAAATATTATTTTCCTACAGTGGTAAAAGTTTTGGTGACGAAATCTTGGTGTAGATAGGCGTTATGCTAATTGCGCCGTTTATTACGAAAGTTTCTTATAAATGCGCTATTTAGCATAACTCTCATTCTATACCTCGGATTGACGTGAAACTTTAAGGACATGCTCATAATTTATTAAGCAAGGTTATGGTCCGTTCACGTGTCCGAATTACTCGTTTTATTTTAAAAAGGCCGTTACGGTTAACTTTTAGGCGATTAACGGAAATGCGTAAAAGACTCGGACAAATTATGAACCGGTCACAGAGGGTTATACCATCATGTAACCTGGTCCTAAGAGAGTCCTAAGGCATATCCATACCTCACTAAAACAGGTCAGAACTGAAGTCAAAGCAAAAGTCAAACTTTCGCGACATTCGGCTTCGAACCGGGTCAATATAGCAGATGGTCGATTCAAACGAGCGCAATCAAGTTTATATACTTAATATCATGTTTTATGAGTGTCTAAACAGGTTCCATAGCATATACATTACAGATTATGTAAGAATCGCAAAAATAGCTTTCTGTTGACTTTTTAAGCATTCGTTTGACTCGACATTTGAGATAGTTAGAGTGGTGATCAGAGGGAAACCTTTTAGAGGTTTATTACCCACATAAATACCAACTCATAACTACTTTTGATCCGTCATAAGCCTGAGCCATTACGGATTTATTTTGAAGTCAAACCGTATTTACGACGGTTTGGTTTTTAGCTATTTACTAAGTATAAATAAAACTACAAAGGATCTAATGGACTTACAGAAGTTGAGACTTGCTTAGAGAACAAAGAAGAAAGCTTGTGAGCTCTTAGAAGTGACCAGAGAAGTGTTTAGAGTTGTGATGAAAGTTATGAACACAATGTGCCTATTTATAGTCAAAGGCAAGGTCCATGATCATCACACACCACTCTACAACTGATCATGGATGGATGGCATGTGTCCTAGAGAGTTATGGGTCGAGTAGGGGGCATCCATACTTTTGAGAAACCCATTACTCCTTGTTTGGCCGTTTAAATCAGCCAACAGCCAACAATCTGTCGCTGGGCGTCGCTTACGGACCGTATGGCTTCGGCCTTGCGGTCCGTAAGCCATAGGCGGATCATCAGCAAGCATTCCCCCTCCTTACGGTCCGTAAGGCATACCCTTTACGGTCCGTAAGAGGTTAAAATAAATCTTTTTAAATCTTTTAGTAATAATTATAAAATCTTGGTAATTAATTACCTGACCTTTCGGGTTTGAAGGGGTAACTTTGCGATATGGCCCTTGATTAATTACAGTTAAGGACCTCGCGTTATTTACCCGCATTGTTAAACCCTCGGTTAAATTATTTATTATCCGGAAGGCCTTAAATTATATTATTGACGCTTTTAACCCTTCTCATGCGAATTCGATCGTAACTTTCTCGTTTTAAAACGGAACTTCGCGAAATTTATATATCGCATTCTAGTGAGTGTATTAAACTGTTACAAAGCCTCGGGAACGTTAAAGGGTCACTCAGAGGTATAATTAAACATGTTGACACAGTTAACCCCTGTGGTTTGTAATCTCTCACTTTCTTCCGCGTTTCGCTTCCGTACGATCTATGATTTATTCGTTTGAAGGTACAAGCATTATTTAGGGTTACTATACAGCATATTTACCCTTGTTCGACATTTATAACCCTCGGATTTATATACTTTCAAGGTTTGTAAATATTAGTCCTTTATTTAATATCAATGCCACGTGTAATCAAATGACACGTGTTAACACATTATTGGACACAAAAATTTGAGGTGTTACATCTCTCTTTCTTCTTCACTCTTTCTTCTCATTTCAATATCTCAGCCGATTCTAGGGTTTATTTTCTTCATCTTCTATACGAACCATGTTATCCGCAAAGAATTCCGTCGGTGAATCACCATCTTTGTCACTGAGATCGATGAAGATGATTTTGTCATCCGAGGCTACGATGGCAAGATCTGGCGGTTCCATTGGGATTATGACGGTGACTCGGTTTATACTTTAGATTATGACAGTGATATCTCGATCTAAAACTTCTGATAAGGTAAATCGAATTTGTTTTTTTGTAGATTTATATTTTAAATTTTTCTTTTTTGATTTTGATGTGGCCATGATGGAAGCTTTTTGTTTCAGTATCTCTGGTGATGATGGGGAGCATAGACTCGCCGCCACCGTCTTTGTGTTGTTCCGTGTTCGTCTTGGAACCCTTTAGGGTTTCTGGACGGTGGTTGACAATGGTGGCTCTGGTTTCAATTGGTAGTGGTCAGTGGCTTGGTTATTATGACTTAAAAATTTTTACACACAATTCATGACCATGGCATGGCAAGAATAGTGGAAGGCAAGTTTAAACCTGCAACCCTTCTTGCAGCCATGGTTTGTGAAAGTTCTGAACCATAGAAAGCACAGACCTCAAATATATGATAAAAAAATTATTGTTTTTATGTTGATTTTTGTTGACTACATTTAAGGTTAGGTGTTTATTTTATGTTGCTTTATTCGATATGGAACATCTCATGAACTTCATCATTCATCCATCCAGGTGATTGATTTACATTATCCCCTTTTGAGTTTCAGTATGATGGTACATTGTTCTTTATTTTTAGGGTTTTGAGTTTTTTTTTTGAGATTTTTGGCGTTTTTATCAGGTGAAAGTTTGATGAAATTGGGATTGGAATCTTGTAGTGGAACTATGGAACGAGATTTCATGGGTTTGAATTTGAAAAATTCGGTGGTGGTGGTGAAAGAAGAAGCTGTTGAAGTTTGTAAGGAATCAGGTGCGATTTTGTTCAATTTTGTTCAGTTTTTGACATGATTAGAACTGATTAAGTGAATTATGTAACAGTTTGAACTCAGGATTCTGTAATTTTGTCGTGATTTGGTTGAAATTTATTTATTGCATGTGGTGTTTTAACTTACTTTGAAGTTTGCTTTATTTAAAAGCTATATTTTCAAGTTGAATTTAATGTTTTACCTAATTAGAACTGTCCACTTTTGTATAAATTAATTACCTTTTTGTAATAATTTGCTTAATTTTAGAAATTGGGGTTCTAATTTACATGTAGTGTTTTCAAAGAGCTCAGCAGTCAACTGGCCTCTATCAGGTACAAGATCTTTGTTTTAAAATTGCTGATGAAAATTGTTGATGATTAAATCTGATTGATTTGTTTATGTATCAGGTGCAGACGTTAACCGTCAAGCTGGTGAAGTTCAGGTATGTTTATTACCAGATTTTGTAATGGATGCATAGGTTTATTTAATTAGGTTTTGTGTTTATGATCATTAACCTAAATGGATTCTCAATCGTTCTAAAAATTGAAGATGCACTAGACGCTCTGTACCGTTGTCGAGATCTCGACAGATATATGTTTTGTTTTGATTGTGCGTTCACGATTAACAATAATTAGATGAGTTCCTGTCTACTTCAATAAGACTACAACAGTTGCATTGCAATGTCAAATCACACAACCAGTGATATGTTTGGTATTACATTAACACGCTTATTTGTACATATGAGATCTTAAATTATAAATTTTAATTTGTACATATGAGATCTTACATTAACAAGTGTGAAGAAGAAAGAGAGAGTTGAGATATGATTACTTCTCTCAGGTGCATTAAATGCCCATTTCATCTCCCCATGCATTTCAAAATTCTCTCCTAAAAATATCTATATATATATATCTATATAAATCTGATTTAATTCTAAAATCGGTTGATGATGATGAGATCGATGTCACCTAAGGGATATTCAGTCAATGATGTTAATAAGATCCTTCTCACCTGAGACTAAAACTATGGTGTTTTTCTTATCCTTTCAAGATGAGGCTATGATGATTTTGTAGATCTGAGTAAAAATTGAACGAAGATAGCATTATGTTATGGCAAGGTTGTAGGATGGTAGTTGTTCATGCAACCTCTCTTGCAGCCATGGTGTTGTCATCTTTATGCACAATCTGAGCCTGACATTCTGACAATACAAATGTTTTGCAAGTTCACCATGAATGACCTTTGCCGAAGCTGTGTTGTTGATTAAGGTTTTGAAAATGGATCGTGTATAATCGTTGTCACATCTATACAAGAAAATTGAGTATGGTTGGTCTGAGATGCATATTTAGCTGTATCTGAGGACGCCTGTAAGTTTTCCATTTTTTCGTTTGTAGACCGGTCATATAAATTAACGTTTGAACCCGATTCCTGTGTTTTGTTTTACATGTGGTTGTGTGGCTATGGTGGTTTTACCAATAGATCTTGCTGAATTAGACCCACTGCATGTGATGTTGCTACAGAGGCACTGTTATTATATACAATATTATTTAGATTAAATCAGATTTATGACATCAGCATGGACAATGTGGCATATCTTAGAGGTTGACACGTAAGCAAAGTGATCTCACTTTGCGTACGTGTCTACCGCTGAGATATGCCACATTGTCCATGCTGATGTCATAAATCCGATTTAATCTAAATAATATTGTATATAATGATTTTGTAAAGTGCATTTTTCTTGTCCATTCAAGATGAGGCTATGATGATTCTGTAGATTAAAGCGTGAAGAAGAAAGAGAGCGATGGAGATATGATTACTTCTCACATGTGCATTTATTGCACAAAACAACTTGAACGTCTCTACTCAGACCGATGAAGATGATTTTGTCATCTGAGGCTACGATGTCCATGCTGGCGTGTTGTTGCAACATATAAACCACCGTTGTCGGCTGCCCTTCGCGACTGTCCTAGGTAGCGTTGGTTGTAATCCATGTTCGGGCGATGATTATGAGATCGATGTCACCTAAGACCACGTTTTTTAGATTGTAAGTGATATTCAGTCAATGATGTTGATGAGATGCTTCTCACCTGAGACTAAAACTATGGTGTTTTTCTTGTCCTTTCAAGATGAGGCTATGATGATTTTGTAGATCTGAGTAAAAATTGAATGAAGATAGCATGATGGTATGCCAAGGTTGTAGGATGGCAGTTGTTCATGCAACCTCTCTTGCAGCCATGGTGTTATCATCTTTATGCACAATCTGAGCCTAACATTCTGACAATACAAATGTTTTGTAAGTTCACCATGAATGACATTCGCCGACGCTGTGTTGGTGATTAAGGTTTTGAAAAGGGATCGTGTACAATCGTTGTCACATCTATACAAGAAAATGGAGTTTGGTTGATCTGAGATGCTTGTTTAGCTGTATCTGAAGACGCCGGTAAGTTTTCCATTTTTTCGTTTGTAGATCGGTCATATAAATTGACGTTTGGACCCGATTCCTGTGTTTTGTTTTACAGGTGGTTGTGTGGCCTGTTTCGTCTCTGAATTTGGTTGAATCATCGTTGCCATTGATACGGAGTGACTGAGAAGATGTTAAGGTTGAAGCAACCTTCTCCTACAGATCAGGGCGGTTACTCTCAATCCTCGATTGTTGTTCACTCAGAAAGATAAGGTACTTTTACCATCCCTGGAGATGTTCTTGGTCTGTTTGTTCTTAGTCGTGATTGGTAATTTCAAGAATTTGTAGTTTGATAAAGGTTTCATCTTTTTTGGTTGGTTTTGGTTGTGGTGATGATTTTTGTTTTGTTCTAGATGATGTTTATAGATTCAATGACACATGTATATCTGGATGATGTTTATAGATTCAATGTTGTTTGTTTGTTTTTCATTCAGTTTACTTTTCTCTTAAACGTGTTTTGATGATAATAGCAATTTGCTGATTACGATGACGGTTACTTTAATAGGCAGCAAACCGGTGTACACATGTGGAGGCTGCGGTGCAACACTTCAAGGTTGGTGGCATATAACTAACTACCTGTGTTTTGTTTTTTTGGAACATTTTGTTTGCTTTTATGTTTTAAGATTTTAATGTGTTAATACAGCGAAGAAGCGGAATATTAGTACAATTGACACCACATCACACAAACTGGACAACAATTCTTCATGAAAAACCGGTTAGTGCATTCAGAAGTTAATAATGTGAATTATGGATTGCTATTAAGATGTTTGTAAATTGGTTCTTTCTTGTTAGCTGATGTTGAGATTCTTGAATCAGTGAAAATCCGGTGCCATATAATTAAGTACAGGTCATACTTCAAGCTTTTTCGATCTTTTTGCAGGCGGATAGGTGACTTTGGGAGGTCTGAAAAATAGAATTGATAAATTTCGGGAAAATGTGATTGAAAGATGATAACCCAGTATTTGAGGATCTCATTCTATAGCCTCGATAAATTCAGGGTTTTTTTCAAATAATGCTTCCTAGATGTTTGAAGAACGACAAATGTCCAAAGAAGCAGCACTGTGGACATTTGTCGTTCTTTGTCGGTTTTCAAACATCTAGGAACCATTATTTGAGAACACCCCTGCATTTATCGGAGCTGTAGAATGAGATCCTCTACTGTTGGGTTATCATCTTTCAAACGCATTTTCCCTAAATTTATCGATTTTGTTTTTTCATGCAGGGACATAATCTGTTTTTTAGTATTTGATTTGGCCGATGACCCATGTTCAAGGATGACTTATGTTTCAGACTATATAAAGATTGCCTCTTGGTTATCATAAGGTTAAATATTAAATTAATATGGTCTCATTCGTTAATAAGCTTATAATTATACTTAAGCCATCACATTCTTTTCGTTAGGTCTCAATGCACCTAATGACAGCAACCATCATTGAGCCATCACATTCTTTCCGTTTACATATCAGGTAACGGTTTTCCTTAATACATCTCGAAAATTAGGTTGTTATGTATGATTTTTCAATGTGGTTTTGAAACTTACTGGATAGTAATTGTCAATTTCAGGTAGGTTGGTTATTGAGACCAAGAAATTCAGCGCCACTTGCAGTTATGGTTTTAAGGTCAATTATTGGCTTGAAACAGAGACAGAGGACCTTTGTTTCAGAATGTATTGTAGCTTCAATTATGACTTATGCCTGAAGTTTTTGTCAATTCATAAGTATACTACGAATGTGAATTCATTAAATAATTTCACATCATATTTTACATATAGATGTAGACAAAATTTTTTTATCATTATACTTATAATACTAACACATACTGTTTTTAACACCGTTTTATAAAGATATGTAACTAAACACAAACAATTTAAATGATGTATTATAATCTATTTTTTAATATTTGATTTTGATGGTTATTAAACCTACCCGTGTGTTCACACGGGTCCTACAAACATGTCATCAATCCATTTATTTTAAGTAAGGCCATACTCAATCATTGTCAACTTCAACTCAATGTCGAAAACTTCTGGCTTGATTGAATCTGTCCAAACAATATCGCACATTCTTCTTTTAAATTCGTCGTTGTTACACAATTCATGCCCAACCTGCGTACAAAAATTATGCCTTTAAACATCAATACATAAGGCATATAAATACTAAATAAAACAGGTAATCTACACACTAATGATCTAACCTTGTCAGCCACCTTTTAATAATGTGCCACATGCACAGTTTATGTTTGCTTTTACTAAACACACCCTCAATGGCTTGTTTCATGGCTGGGTCCTGGTCTGTAACCATGACCTTCGGCTGACATCCAAATGAGTTCACAAACGATTGGAGAAGCCATTTATAAGATTCAATGCTTTCGGATGCTAACAAACCAGCTCCAAGTGTAACATTCCGACAATGATTATCAATGCCAGCAAACGGTACAAACACCATCTTATATCTACAAAAGCAACATGAGATAATGAAAAAGTCAATAAAAACAACAATAAACTATGCAAAATGATGAATACTTACTTATTTGTTTTGAATGTGGCATCAAAGGATATTACATCTCCAAACTACTTATAATTACGCTTGCATAATCCATCAGCCCAAAACAAAACCGGTTAACCATTTGTTTTCATCAACTGAGAGTTCAAAAGAGTAATCAACCAAATATTTCTTTTTATCAGTCAGCCTGTTTATCACCATGCCAGCATCATATTCTCCGATATAGCTATTTATTCTGGCTCTAAAATTTTTGCAATCATCTATAGTAGCACCAAGTTTCGCGAACCCACCATATCTTTTTCTCATTATATGAAATGCTTTAACAAACCCAAGGTTCAAAGTACCTAGCTCCCATATCATTTCTTCTTGCACTTCAGACAGACTCCTGTATGCCGGTAACAAATGAAGATCTTCTGGACATACAAATTTATGAATGTGACCTTCAACAAATTTCTTAACTGTATGCCCTATCCCATCCAGCAAACTAAGCATAATTTGTGCTTTACATCCGGTTCGGATGGTTGGTCTTTTCCTTCTTTTATACGACTTCTTTGACTTCGAATAAGCATCGTTTATAAACAGTGGCTTCTGCCCTTCTTTGGAACATACGAAATATTTAGACTTAATAACACCACCACTACACTTTTCACCACCTTTGCGGACAGAAAACCCTGATAACTTAGCATATGTCCGGTAAAACACATAAGCTTGTTTGATGGAACTGAATTCCATGCCAACAACAGGCATTGCTGAAACTTCAACCTCAAGAACGTACAATGTTTCATCTTCAAAAATGATAATACAGAGAACATTATTAAAAATATATAACATGCGATACTTTCTAAATGTTAGTCTATGTTGTTTGAACACATGTGATTTATGTAAAAATAATAACATGCGATTTATGATATCAAAATTCTTAACGTGCTATATCTATCAAATTTATAACGTGCGATTCACTTCTATAACATGCGATTTATAAACCATACACCTATTTTGTATACTCTCATAACTTCTTCCTATATTCCAACAAAATCACACTAACAGGGAAATCATAGAAGAAGAGGACAAAACATGAAACATCATAATTAACTATAAATGACGATTCTAACTTACTAGTCGTATCATGTGTTTGAACATTTACTGAAATTGGATTTCTAACTTCCTCTATGGTTTCATTCTCAACCGCCAATCCAGCATCCTCAACGTCGGCTAACTCAACGTGAACTGTGTTTCGTCCGATGCTGCATTGTGGATCCATTGAAAATCAACAATTGATTAAAACCCTAATCGTAATTCTCAAAACCGCTATTGATAGTTTTATAAAATCTGAATATTTGTAACTGTGATACGATGCATAATTACCAGGATAGTGATGTAACGAACTCACTGTTGAACAGATGAATTGTCTGTTTTGCCCTTTTGGAGAATAATTAAAAGAATAACACGCGTCCTGATCCTGTGGTCGCGTATGAATTGTATGATAAGAGAAATTGTATTCTACACTTCCTCTTTCTAAATATATAATAATAAAAAGAAAACTTTATCAGGTTTGTAATAAAAGAAATGTGTAGTGTTCTATACCATTGATTAGGAAAGGTAAGAATAAATCATTTATTATTGGGCACTGATTTCATTCTATTCTAATTTTGTCATTTATTATTGGGTAGTAATTCTTGGTTGGTTAGTGACAGATAAGAATTTAATGTTTTACTCTACATAGTATGGTTAACTCCCAAACTTCATGATCATTTTGTGAAAAGAGATCAAGTGTGTTGTGGAACACATAGGATTTTTGTGAATTATTAAATAAATCAAGCGCTTGCCTATGTTCTCTTGGTCTAGTAAGATGAAGTGTTTATCCTTTTATCAAAGCGTGTAGGTTCAACTCCAATCTCACAAAGTGAACATTAGGTAGATTTTAGTAGTAGATTTTGAGTGTATTTGTTAACGCCTAGAAGGAAAGAAAAACCAATATGCTTGAAGAATTTAGAGTTGATATTTTTCACATTAACTCAATTTCACATAAGTTTTAGCATGAAGGGAGAAAAAGTAATTATCACACTTGTTATACTTTTTTTTAAAGTTTCAATGTCTTAAACTGAGTGCGTACAACAGTGAGTCAATATCCTTTACATCTATACATAGATTTAGTTTCATGGTGATGTCGATCATTCTTCTTTTGACACATTCACCCCACCCTTCGGGATACGACACATTTACCCCACACGTTTGTGAACTTGTTATCCATTTTATCACACTTGTCATCCTTCCTGAACTTTTCCCACGATATGTCCCAAACAAGAGCCACATAACTCTTCTCAGCACCATCATACGCCGCCTTCATCCCCATGAAGCAATTCATTCCTTGAACCATTTGTTGCTCTCCTCTAATGACTTTTTCAAACCTGAGAGATACCGTAGAGTCGGTGACATCCGAAATCGGCTGCTATTCGCCATGGAGCCCGCTGCACAACGCGATTGAGGGTTTGTAGCAAGGGTGTTCAAGATCTGATTATTAAATTATCGGATATTTGAAAATCGAATATCCAAAAAATTGGGATAGTGAATTTCAATATCCGAATCTGTATCCAAAATTTTGGATATCCGAAAATCAGAAATCTGAAAATTTTCGAAAGTAATATCAATATCCAAATTCGTATCCGAAATTTCGGATAAGGATTCGAATATTTAAAATATTTGATACGGATTCAGATATTAAACGGATATCCGAATTTATATAAAAAAAATAAAAAATTCTATTTTTTCATAGATTAAAACTAAACACGTATTCGATTTTCAAGTTTCCAACATTGAAAACAAAAAACAAAAACATTTAGAAATCCACATCAGGATCCGATTAATTACTATCTTTTACTATATTTAGACTAAACATGGTGCCCATATAATATAAATTTACTATTTATTTTTTTGGTTTTCGGATTATATAAAAAATAGAAAATTTATTTTCTTCATAGATTAAAACTAAACACGTATTCGATTTTCAAGTTTCCAACATTGAAAACAAAAAAAACATTTAGAAATCCACATCAGAATCCGATTAATTACTATCTTCTACTATATTTAGACTAAACATGGTGCCCATATAATATAAATTTACTATTTTTTTTTTTTGTTTTCGGATTATATAAAAATATAAAATCTATTTTCTTCATAGATTAAAATTAAAAACGTATTAGATTTTCAAGTTTCCAACACTGAAAACAAAAAAAACATTTAGAAATCCACATCAGAACCCGATTAATTACTATCTTCTACTATATTTAGACTAAACATGGTGCCCATATAATATAAATTCTCTATTTATTTTTTCCGTTTTCGGATATCGGATAATCCGATTATCCAAAATTTTAGAAATTCATATCCGAATTCGAAAATTGGATTCGGTTTCGGTTTCGGATCCGATTTTTTGTGAACATCCCTTGGAAAGGAATACACTAAATAACCCTACTTTTCTAGTTACAACTTTAAATACAAAACAAAAACATGCAAATTCAACATCAAACAGGGCGGTTAAACGACACCAGCTTCCTAAAGTTCTCCTACGGTATATCCCAAACAAGAGAAACATAACTCTTCTCAGCGCCACCAAACATTGTTGTGATAGTCAGGTTGTAATTCATTCCTTACACCACTTGTTGCTCTCCTTTAATGACTTTTGCAAACATGAGAGAAACAAGGGATTCCTTGTTGTGCTCGTCGATGGCAAACTCACCGATACTGACTAGCATAGAGTAGGTGACATCTGGAATCGGCCTCCATCCGCCATGGAGCCCGCTACACAACCCGGCTGAGGGTTTTTTGCAATAGAGGTGTTCAAGAACGGATTATACAGTTTTTAGATATTCGAATATCGAATATCCAATGTTTTGGATGGTGAATATCAATATTCAAAATTTTGGATATCCGAAATTTTGTATACGGATTCGGATATTTAAACGGATATCCGAATTTATATAAAAAGATCTATTTTCTTCATAGATTAAAACTAAACCGTATTCGATTTCCAAGTTTCCAATATTGAAAACAAGAAGACATTCAGAAATCCACATCTAAATCCTATTAGTTACTATTTTTACTATATTTTGACTAAACATGGTGCCCATATAATATAAATTTACTATATATTTTCTAGTTTTCTGATAACGGATAATCCAATTATCTGAAATTTTTTTAGAAATTAATACTCGAATTTGAAAATTCAGATTATCTGACTTTCAGATATCCGATATTTTAGATACGAATTTTCGGATATTTCGGATCCGGATTTTTGTGAACACCCTTTGTTTGCAGAGGATCAACATGATTAGAAATGTGACGATGAAGTGATTATGCATTTTGGAAGGGTGGTTCATTTGAGGGGATGGAATGACTGTTTAATAAATCTATCTTCTTCATAGATTAAAACTAAACATGTATTCGATTTTCAAGTTTCCAACATTGAAAACAAAAAAACATTTAGAAATCCACATCAGAATCCGATTAATTACTATCTTTTACTATATTTAGACTAAACATGGTGCCCATATAATATAAATTTACTATTTATTTTTTTCCGTTTTCGGATATGGATAATCCGATTATCCAAAATTTTTAGAAATTCATATCGGAATTCGAAAATTCGGATTCGGTTTCGGATCCAATTTCTTGTGAACACCCCTTGTTATGTAGAGGAAGAATATGATTAGAAATGTGATGATGAAATGGTTACGCATTTTGCAAGGGTGGTTCATGTGAGGGCATGTAGTGGTTGTTTATATAAGGACATTAGTGGTACATGGCATGCAAAATTTTCCCCATGTCTCTAAATTTTATATCTATTGATTGTTGATGTTATTTTTATTATTGTTTTGGAAAGGAAGACACTAAATAACCCTACTTCTCTAGTTACAACTTTAAATACAAAACAAAAACATGCAAATTCAACATTAAAAAGGTCCGTTAAACGACACCAGCTTCCTAAACTTCTCCTACAGTATGTCCCAAACAAGAGGCACATAACTCTTCTTAGTGCCACCAAACGTTGTTGTGATTGTCAGGTTGTAATTCATTCCTTAAACCACTTGTTGCTCTCCTTTAATGACTTTTGAAAACTTGAGAGATATAAGGGATTCCTTGTTGTGCTCGTCGATGGCAAACTCACCGATACTGACTAGCGTAGAGTAGGTGACATCTGGAATCGGCCTCCATCCGCCATGGAGCCCGCTACACAACGCGACTGAGGATTTTTGCAATAGGGTGTTCAAGATCAAATAATACGGTTTTTAGATATCCGAATATCTAATATCCACAAATTTTGGATAGTGAATATCAATATTCGAAATTTTGGATATCGGAAATTCTGTATACGGATTCGGATATTTAAACGGTATCCGAATTTATATCAAAAAATCTATTTTCTTCATAGATTAAAACTAAACTGTATTCAATTTCCAAGTTTCCAACATTGAAAACAAGAAGGCATTCAGAAATCCACATCTGAATCCAATTAGTTACTATTTTTTACTATATTTTGACTAAACATGGTGCCCATATAATATAAATTTATTATATATTTTTATAGTTTTCGGATATAGGATAATCCAATTATCTGATTTTTTTAGAAATTAATACTTGAATCTGAAAATTCGGATTATCTGATTTTCAGATATTCGATATTTTAGATACGAATTTTCAGATATTTCGGATCCGGATTTTGTGAACACCCTTTGTTTGCAGAGGAAGAAAATGATTAGAAATGTGATGATGAAGTGATTATGCATTTTGGAAGGGTGGTTCATGTGAGGGGATGGAGTGATTGTTTAATAAAATAGTCGCCGTTCAAAAAAATTGCACGTGAAATGCACACTATTATCTCCATGTCTCTAAATTTTTGTATCTGTTGATTGTGTAATGTTATTAGTATTATTATTTTTCAAAGGAAGTCACTAAATAACCCTACTTCTATAGTTACAACTTTAGTTTACGGACTTAACTCTCATCACTTTATTATTTATTTTATATGAGATTGTGTGTAACCAATTCACGCCTAATTAAAGTGTTAGCACAACCCACGGTGGATCCATGCCCACCAAATCCGCCACCTTTCATTCGCACCTCCCTCCTTTCCCCTTTCAAGCATTACTAGGCTAACACCTAACCCCTCTGTGCCCTCCATGCCTCACCTGAGCGGTGTCATGAGCACCCCAAATCCTTCAAAAGTGGTGCCACGTTATGCTAACTCAACATTCACACCTAAAATGGTAAAAGAAGTGAGTTTGGGCTCGACTAAAAAGTGGAGTGCTTTCCATGGCACTATCATCTAACTCCTGAATCTCATCATACCCATCCATCTGGCCTTTAAGATCTTTCATCTTGCCCTTGTTCGTCACTAAGTATCCGCGTAAGGCAGCAATCTGACGATCACAATGAGAACATCGGTCAACCCAAGCTATTTTCTGCTTTTTCAAAGCAGACTCAGTCGCAGCTCTAGACGTTGATGCTATGTCTCCAGCGAGTCGAGTTCTCTTCCTACGACGAGTGTACACTAATAAAGGAGTAGTAGAAATTCATGACTCAGACTGCGGAACGGAGGGAGGAACAATCGTATCGTCATCTTCAATCCAACTGTTACTCGTATGGGCGTAACGTGGGTCAACCTGACGGCCAACATAAAATGACGAGGTAAAACTGGCCATGTCAACAAACTGTGAGGTAGTGCATGGTAACTCTGTTAAGACTGAAGTCGGAGAGGTCTTGAATTCATGCTCGCTCTCGGAGTCGTGAATCTCGATAATCTCGTGTGAGTGCGACATCTATGACACAATGTAACCATACTAAGTAAGTGTGTGTTCAAATGAAAAATAACACATAAGACATAAATAAACAGATTAACATGTATGCACATAAACTCTTTATAGTTTTCATACATGACAAAATCCATGTTTATTTGTTGGCTTCATGAATTTTGGGATTAATTCTCAAAATTCTTCGGTTGAAGTCTAGAGTTTTTCAAGAAAACTTCTAGTTCGCTAACAACCATTGGCTCTGATACCAACTTCTGTCATACCACAAAAACGTCGCAACGGAAATACAAACGTGGCGGTAATTCAATTCTAATTTTTCAAACGACTTTTTTTAGTATTGTCGGGTATTAAATTCATTCAATTCTAATTTTTCAAACGAATTTTTTCAGTAAATAAATTATTACTAGGTTTAATGTTTTACTTTACATAGTAAACGGTAGAGGTGTTCAAAACCGGATATCTGAAAATTCGGATATCCGAAATTTTAGAATACCAGATTTCACTATCCGAATTCGTATCCGAAAATTCGGATATCCGAATTTTCGGATACGATTCGGATATCTGAATTTTCGGATACGGATTCAGATAGTGAAACGGATATCCGACAATCCAACTTTTTATTTAATTTTTATTTTTATATTATTTTTTTCATATTCGGAAACGGATATTTTGGATAGTTTCGGATATCCGAATATAAGTTTTCGGATATTTCGGATATTTTCGGATACTTCGGATATCCGAAAAAAATGAAAATTAAATTTTCAGATATTTCGGATATCCGAAATATCCAAAAATTTTGAAAATCACTATCACGATCCGAATCCGAAACTTTCGGATATCCGATTTTTCAAATATTTCGGATTCGGATTTTCGGATATTTCAGATCGGATTTTCGGATACGGATAGTTTTGAACACCCCTAATAAACGGAACTGTAAACTTTTAGAATCCAGAGAATTCTTGATCATTGCGTGTGATGTAGAACCCATAGGTATTTATGGGGAATTAAATAAATCAAGCGGTCTAGATTTATGATAGATTTAAAGGGTGATCAATGATGATTATGATTTAAATAGGATTTTTCTAAACAACCTACACATCTCCATCATTTCATCTAAACTATTTCTAATCTTATTTTATCACGACTCGAATCATCCACTTATAGGAAAAGAGGCACCGTTTAAAATATTAAGATACTACAACTGTAAATCTATCTTGTAAGCAGTAAAACTATTAGTAGGGTCTAAAGAGGTCCACCCAGTTGCTGCTGGTATTTTCAGATTTTGCAGGGGGCAATACATCATCAAAAGCAAAAGGATTGCTGTTTATATCAGATGAAAAAGGATCACTGTTGATATCAGATGCGAAAGGTTCAGTATCTTTGTTGATTTTATTGATATGATCCCATAACTTCATGCTAGGTCCTTCAGAAGCGAAAAGATCTCCCCACGGAAGAGAGATTCCAAGAACTATTAGTAGGGTCTAAAGATGGAGTGCATCAATCAGGAATTATATCAAACATGTTTATCAAAGAATCAATGAAAAGCACAAAGGTGACAACTAGATACAACACTTAAGCAAATCTAATTCACAAATAATTAAAAAAAAATAAAATAAGGTGGGTAAGGGTGTATGCCTCTGGTAAGGGAAGTGATGGTTTGTTGGTGAGATGTGAACAAATCGCCTTGCATAAACAACAAGACAAATGTAATTTAATTCATGGTATCTAAACACAAATGTCTTGTACCAAGAACAATAAAAAGGAGGCGTTACCTACCTTGTAACGGATTGACGAAATTGTAACAAGTGGTTTCTTAGCAGGGATTTTTTTTATAGAAATAAAAATATGACAAATAATAAAGCACTGATGACAAAATCTTGTAGATAAAAATACACAAGACAGATTTGACTTTTTACCATGGCATACCATTAGCATAAGAGGATGGTGTTGGACCACTGAAAATGTTCTTGTTAATTTCAATCAGTTCCCTCCAGTTTTGACTGATTGGGGCACCTAATTTCACATATCCACAAACCTGTTTTCGCTCATGGAAATTTGCATATTTTTATATTGTAACAATGTTTGAACCATAGTAGTCCTAAGGGCGCTATGTGCTCAAACAAGGCTCAGGTTACGCGTCTCAGACACACTAAAGCACAAGCAAAGATGCCTTGAACTGGCCACAAATAGCTTGGACGGAACTAAAGAGGACCTGAACCAACCATGTGGCTCCATCTCCTGACTTGCTCCCCTTTATAGCCATCTACCTCAACATGAAGCAACGTGGGATCAAAACAGTGACGGACCCAGGAATTTTTCCATGGGGGTGCGAAACATTTTTAAAAATTTTAGGCCCCTAGATATATAAGTAAAAAAATTGGTTCGTATCGGGTTGGGTCGGGTCATGTAAAACAAACGAACATCAAACTAAATTTATATAATCATCAAAAACATGTCAAACCTTGTTACAAACATAATTAAAACGTCGACGCCCTACGGGTTTTCATTTTTTGAAATCTATTCAAAACATCATCTAAAACTAATTTCTTAAGCAATTCTCTCTCTATATAACATAAGTTCATCGCTCCATAACATAATGTTTCAATTTTAATTTTAATTTTCAACTATTCAAGCCCTGGAAATCATAATGTAAGTTGTAATCACCCTAAAAATATATAAACAATATAATCACCCTAAAAATATATTAACAACATAATCACCCTAAAAATCATCTAAACAACCATAAACAACGTCAAAACACACAAAATTTCAAACCTATTTAACAACTGTATTACCCCTTTTCTCCTATAATATCAACCAAAATCATCAAAATAACAAAGAAACTTACCCGTGTTCGGATTCCGGTTAGATTTGGTGTCAAACGACAGTGGTATGGTGGCTGATTACGGTGGTTGCCGGCTGCTGGACTGTTGTTGCTGGGTGATGTTGTTCGTTGGCAGTGCGGGGACGCAAGAGAGAGAGAGAGAGAGAGAGAGAGAGAGAGAGAGAGAGAGAGAATTTCTAAAGGTTTTGGCCTTTAATTATTTTATTATAGTTTGAAATATTGTTGGGTTTGGTTAATGGGCTAAGACTTAGTGGGCTAGCTAGTTAGGAATTATAAGTGGGTAAAGGTATGTGTATTTGGGTTTAGTTAGTTAGGTATTAAAAGTTATATAATTTAGGTAGTATTTTTTTAAAAAATAAGAGTTTACAAAAAAAATTAAAAATATAAATTGATAAGACTTTTTACCTAAGGGGTGCGGACGAAAAATTTTAAGGGTGCGGTCGAAAAATTCCAAGGGGTGCGGACGGGATTTTCGACGGAACTTAGCACTAATTTTTTTTTTCCCCGGGGGTGCGCCCGCCCACCTTGGGCTGGGCTTGGGTCCGCCCCTGGATCAAAACCAGTGGCGGACCCATGAATTTTTTCATGGGGGTGCGGAATATTTTTAAAAATTTTAGGCCCTAGGTATATAAAAAAAAATCGGTTCATATCGGGTCGAGTCATGTAAAATAAAAGAACATCAAGCTAAAATTTATATAATCATCAAAAACACGTCAAACGTCGTTACAAACATATTTAAAATGTCGCCCTACAAAGTTTTCATTTTTTGAAAAGAAATAATGGATTTAATAATCCCAACTATTAGTTGTTGGCCAGCAATGGTCCCAACACCTTTTCACATATTGTAAACCAATGGACATTTACTAACAGAAAAGGAAAATGAGACAGAAAGAAATTAAGGTTTTGTTAGTAAAGGTCCATTGATTTACAATATGTGTAAAGGTGTGACCATCACTGGTTATTTTTTAAGTTGGGACCGTTGCCGACCAACGGCTAAAAGTTGAGATTATTAAAATCCATTATTCCTTTTTAAAATCTATCCAAAACATCATTTAGAGCTACTTTTCTAAGCAAATATTTCTCTATATAACATATACAACAAATTTTCAACACTAAACAATTAAACAATCATCACCAAACTTCATAATATTCAACTTTAAAATCAAGACCTAGTTTCAATTATTGATTTCTTGTAACTAACCATTTAAACACACTAAAACTAAAACAACAAAATCAGCCAACTAAAGTTTCAAAAAACAACTAAAATTTCAAACTTTTTTAACAATTTTATTTCTCCTAAAATCCAAATAAAACAAGAAAACAACAAAATAATCGAACCATAACCCGGAAAAGTGATAAAGATGTTGTTTTTGTGAGTTTGGTGGCCGTAATTTACTATTCTCCGGCGAAATCCGAAGTTGTTGTTGCCTGATGAAGACTTGCTGTGCGTTGTTGTTGGTGTCGTGGGTCTGGGATCACAAAACAAAGAGCGGAACGAGAGAAAGGGAAAGGGCGGTGGGTTGGGTTATTATACTTTAGTTCAAACTAGAATTACGACCCGCCGCAATGCGGCGGGTATTATTTATTTATAACTAAGTCGATTTTGGACCTGCACATTATGTTGAACCTGTCGAACGGGAAAAAATAGACGATGTAAAAACGTTCACCCACACACGCACGTTGCGTCATGTTGACTCACGAAATTTAGAACGAAACATAAAAACGTTAAACCAAAGACGCACGTTGCGATGTGTTAAGTCTAGAAAATTTAGAATGAAGCATAAAGTGAAAAATTTGCGTAAAATGAAAACTATAAAGGACCAAAGATGAAAGTAAAAAAAGTTGTGAGGATAAATTATAAAAGATAAAAAGTTTTGGGTTAAAAGTAAAAAAAAACAAATAGTTTTGGGGTTAAAAGTAATTTATGAAATACTTTTGGATGAAAAGTAAAAAAAATCAATTTTTTTTTGAAGAAACCCCCAAAGCCAAAGTTACAACAACCATATGCATAATCATTTTTTCTTTGGAAAACGGCAGGGGGCATAAACAGTGTCAAATAGCATCAATGTCATACCATCGCCAGCGACCACCAACACTGAATTTGCGGCGAAAAATTTAGACTGAAACGTAAACCATAGAAAATAACAACTAAGTCAATTGAAGACCCGCACGTTATGACGAACTTGTCAAACAGGAAAAAAATAGACGACGTAAAACGTTGAACTACACATGTACATTGCATCTTAGAACGAAGCGTAAAACGGAACGTAAAAATGTTGAACCACACACGCACATTGTGCCGTGTTAACTTGCAATATTTAGAATGAAGCGTAAACGAAAAATTTGCGGAATATGAAAAATACAGAAGACCAAAGTTGAAAGTAAAAAATGTTATTAGGTTAAACTGAAAAAGTAAAAAGTTTTGGGTTAAAAGTTATAACCCAAATAGTTTTGAGTTAAAAGTTATAACCCAAATAGTTTTGGGTTAAAAATAATATATCAAATGCTTTTGGACTAAAAGTATAAAATCAACATTTTTTTTTGGAAAACTCCCCAAACATGATGTACAACTCATAATGCACAAGGAAGTTGATAATTTATAGTGTATAAATTAGATTATTAGATTGGGTTAGACTTGGGCTATGGAGTGTTTATTGGGCTAAAGACTAAGAGAAAGTTAATTAGGTTAAATGAAAGTTCATTAGATTGTTTTTTTAATCAGTGTTTACGTAAATTTTTGTAATAAATTAATAAGATTTTTTTTTCTGAGGGGGGCAGTCAAAAATTTTTTAGGGGCGCTGACAAAAATTTTCAAGTGGTGCGGTCAGGATTTTACCGGGAATTTAGCACTAAAAAAATATTTTTCAAGGGGTGCGCCCGTCCACCTTGAAGAATATGTGGGTACGCCCTGGGTCCCAAAGCCTTATCCTATAAAGACATGGGCTCTATTACACGAATTGAATAAAGAAAATATCTTACGTAACTAAAAGATGATAAATACTATAAAAAATTGCTTAAAACCATCCACAATCAGATTTTTTTTTTTGAAATTTAAAGAAAAATAAAATAAACTAAGACAATTTAAGATGCTAATATATCATAGATAATTATTTCTATTTATCAATAAATACATAAGTTAAAACTTACAATTTATACAACTTGAATTGTGAATAATTTGAAATGAAAAGCTAAACATGATAAATATGCTAGTACGCTTAAATTTAAATATTAGCTAGAGCACATATTTTATTAATGAGTTTCACTTTAATATCATGTTTTGTTTTTGTTCAAGGATAATTTTTTTAAGTTACCACAAGATTTTTATACTCTAAGGTATATAACGGTTTCATTTCATTGGTTTTTTCTTTAGGTTGCTATACCGAGTGGCAGTATCGTACTGAATCAAACTGATACCGATCGAAGCTGAATTCCTACCGCATTGTGCGAGCGATTCCACTCTTTATAACTTTAAATTATATATTTGTTATTGTTAATAACTAAAAAAACTGAACTCATCCAATTAATTTATCTCATCGATCAAATGTAAACTCAATATCGGCTGTAAACAAACCGAGCGGTCAGCGAACAGTTCGTGAACTGTTCGGTGGGAAGTTCGTTTATGTTTGTTCGATTAGCTTACCAAAATTTGTGCGGTTAGCTTAGCGAACGAACACAGGTCTCGTTCGTTCGACTGTGTTTGTGAACATTCGATAATATGTTCGGTTACGTTCGTTCATTTTCATTCGTTTATGTTCGTTCGTCTTCGGTTGATTATATTAAAAAAAAATAATAAACGTTTTATCTAAATATATTGAAAACTTAAAGCCTTATTTTTCTAACTTAGCTAAAATTTAGACATTGTAAGAGATTTTAGCTAAAAATAGTCTAACAGAAGACACGGAATAACACCATATGGTCAACAAAAACATTATAGACACATCATATGGTCAACAAAAAACATTACAGGCACATGGAACTCCTGATCTTGATAACAACACATTTTAAAGAGATCGGATCGTGTAATGGTTAACCTTAGGAGATAAACACAACTACACCTAATACATAAGTAGGTGTTTGTGTCACATTTCATAATTCTCTGAGTCTAATATTATTTTTTTTATGTTTTTTGTATTTCACCTATTCGTATTCTATTTCTTATTTTTAGAAATGTATCTTAGCTGAACCTATATTTTATAATCCTAAATCTTTATAACTAACTATTAAATGTTTGTTTATTCAACCTGTGAACCCGTGTGTTAATAACGTGGTTATATACTATTAAAATCTGTGTAATAGGGTACCGTAATTTTAGTCAATATTTATTATATTTAATTGTGATACCATGAAAGGCCTTTGTTTTTTGAATGAATATTAACGAGAATTACATCCACATATATACACGAGATTTCTCCTGTGATAAAAGGAGATAATATCTCACCTATAAATGGCTAGCACTAATTTACGTATAATCACAATTAAATATAATAAAGACAAAATTACAGAAAACAACCTTTATGTTGCCCTAAACTGCACTTTATACCTTTCACTATGAAATCGGCAAAAACCAACCTTTATGTTCGTGTTTTGCTACAAGTTCAACCTTTAGCACAAACACCGTTAAATTTTCTGGTTAAGTTACCTCACATGCTTTGTATGTGAGGGTATTTTGACCAATGTTAAGTAGCAACAACCCAGATCCGCAGTAAACGGTTCCGTCAACAACTACCTCCACTGTCAACAACTACCACAGCTTATGTTTATGTTTTCGATTGCCTACGCTGCCGGAGCGTGGCCGGCGAGAGGCCGTGGCCACCATCTTCTCTGACTCTCACTCCTACTCTCTCTGTATCCTTTCTCTCTCATCTGATCTCTCTCTCTACGCTTCACTCTCATCTGACCTCACTCTCTAAATACATAAATAAATTGTATTGAAAAAATTAGAAAAGACCAAAATACCCTCACATGCAAAGCATGTGAGGTAACTTAACCAAAAAAATTTAACGGTGTTTGTGTTAAAGGTCGAACTTGTAGCAAAACACGAACATAAAGGTTGGTTTTTGCCGATTTCATAATGAAAGGTATAAAGTGCAGTTTGGAGTAAACATAAAGGTTGTTTTCTGCAATTTTGTCTATAATAAATATTGACTAAATTAAGGTAGCCTATTACTATGGTTTTTTAGAATAAAATGAAATTGATAAATAGTATTTTATTTATGCAATTCAATATGGTGTTTAGAATAAAATGAAATTGATAAATAGTATTTTATTTATGCAATTCAAATCAGATTAAGATTTTTTCCTAACATGAAAATTCAATACGAAAACATCAATCAGAGCACTTATGTATCCCCCACCATAGCCCAGTTGGTTAGTTGGGCGGTGTTCTCCTTGGAGACGCCGGTTTGACTCCCGGCTGCGGCGAAAGGTGCGGGACGTCCCAATGATGGATCGTTTTCTACCGAGGTATGGTTTGATCCGGAGGGCAACCCGGTTTTACCCAGCTGTTACCCTAACGAGTTTCTCGTGTGAGGACAGTATGGTTTCCGGGCGAAGGTCAGTCAGAGCGGCAGCCGGGGCCCGATAGAACGTCGCGTCTGCGAATGCTGGGCTGACAGGTAACCGTACTTGACGGGAACCCGGTGACCAATGGTCCATGTACATTTTAAAAGTCACCCTTCAAAAAAAATCAGAGCACTTATGTATGTATTATATCATCTGATCTTTTATTTAGTAATAAATATCATCAACTATTACACATTCCAAAATCACAAAACAAAAACATGAAATTCAACATCAAACAGGTCCTTTAAACGACACCAACTTCCTGAACTTCAGCCATGGTTTGTCCCAAACAAGCGCCACATAGTTCTTCCTGACTCCACGGTCGGACGCCGTGATCGTCAGGTTGTAATTCATTCCCGCGACCACTTGTTGATCTCCTTTGATGACTTTTGCAAATTTGAGAGATACATGAGATTCCTTGTTGTGCTCATAGATGGCGAACTTGCCGATACTGATCACTGTAGGGTCGGTGATGTCAGGAATCGGCTTCCAACTGCCGACGAGCACTCCGCCGCGCAAGGCGGAGGAGGGTTTAGTGCAGGAGAAGAACATGATGAGAAATGTGATGAAGAGGTTATGCATTTTGGAAGGGTGGTTCATGTGAGGGATGGAGTGGTGGTTTTTATAAGGACATATACCATGTGATATGCACACTTTTTATCTTTGCTTTTAAAATTTGTCTTTATTGATTGTTTAAAATTAGATTATTGTTAATTGGTTAACTAAAAGTGAAAAAGTTTATACCACGTGATGATGTGGAAGCATCCATAGTTTCAGGGGCATTAAATCTCATAGGACCAACAAATTTGGGTTTTTCTGCCACTAAGACTAAGACTACCGGGTGTGGTAAGTGGATTGGGGAGCCGGAATGCATTTAACGCTGGCTAGACTACATTTGGTTAGCGTTGGTCGTGACGTTGTCCCGCTGGTGTGGGGATTGAGCCTGGCGTGGGGCAGGAGGCTGGGGTGACATGGCTGGCTTTGATTGGCTAGTATTTGATGACCGTTGGGCTAGCCGTTAGGCATAGCCGTTGGCCAACGCCTATTTAAAAAAAAATCTTTTAATTATATTCTATATAAACCAAACATTTCTTACTCATTTTTACCATCAAAAAAATTCAAAAACCACTATCAAACTCCAAAAAAAATATATAAAATGGATTCTTCAAGTTCAAGCGATTCGTATGATAAATTTGTTTTGTCATCCTCATCCGACGACGGGTCGGAATTATTATTATCAGCAGTGTCGATGCTGGTGAAAGCTATTGTTGAAGATGCAGATGACGGGGCAGAATTATTATTTCGACACTTCATAGATTCGACTCCAGTAAAGATGAAGATGATTGATTTTTTTTGGTGATGTCATGTATTTTTTTTATTTTAGTTATTTAATATAAAATAAATGTGTTTTTAAAATTATTTACTAAATTCTATGATTAATATAAAAAAGAAATTTAGGTGCCATACGACACCTCAACGCCGCCTAGCCACGCCCTTCCACACCCCACTTTTTTGGGTGTGGACTGGTGGAGCCCATACCTATCACGTGTCGAGCAATGCCCCAACCTAAACCCCTCCACACCCCATAGTCTAACTCAATATTTTATGTTTGATTCTTTATCAACCAAATAATTAAATAAGAATCAGCGACTGGAAGAAAATCCTTTAGGTGTTTAAATAGAAGGAGATCAGGGGTTCAATACCCGATAAGTGTAACATTTAACCGTTAAAAAATTAAATAAAATCTTCAATAAATTACTCCTCCAACCTAAGGCCATCCGTAGTCATAAAGCCCCTTTGTGGGCGTTATCCGACACGTGTCGTGCCACGTCACACAGAGGCTTTATGGGGCGTTCTATCACTAGATCCCGTAGTCATAAAGCCCCTACCAATTATTACCTAATTATTAATTTTCATTTTTATTAATTAATTAAAAAAACACTAACTATTTTTTGATTGGTCCATTTTTGAAAACAACCCCCATATCGCCGCTATGGAGATAGCGCTCTCCCCTTTTTTTACCCCATAACGCCCTTCGTCGGGATGTTCCAGACACCATTAAGCGCTATGAGCCAAAAATCCACCCATATAGCGCCCCACTACAAAGGACCTAAGCCATTTAATCTTATTCATTAACTCCATATATGGAATCATAAAATTCAACTTTTGATTAATGTATTGCATTAATTATGTTTTTATGTTATTTAAAAGTTAGTTTACTATATATCTTTTATACTACTTCTTTACTTATATTAGTTGTTTAATTATTTAATTATGTAAATACATTTTATAATAAAAGTAGTTAAATTTAAATAAACATGGGTGATGATGTGGAAATGTAAGGATCTTTGTATGATTCGAGGTGAAATTGAGTGTTTTTAAGGATTTGTAAGGATAAGATGTGACGGTTAATTAGGCAGCTAAGGACACCCTTAGACCATGTGTAGTGGGGCATTATAGGGCATTATAGTAGGGGTGTGCAGAATTCGTTTCGAATTCGAAAAATTCGAAATTCGTTTAAATTCGATTCGATTATCAAGAATTCGTTTCGATTATAAGTATTCGAATTCGAATTCGATTCAATTCGAGTCAAGTAAATCGAATACGAATCGAATACGAATTTATAATTTCAAATTCGATTTGATTCGAAATTCGAATAAAAATTATACATTTTTATTTATTTATAATACATATATAACTTTTATTAGGCTATACTATAAATTATTTTCAGATTTTTTCCAAGTATTAAAATTACCCATTACCAAACCCACTACATGCTCCATAACTAAAACCCAAGTAACAAATCTATCAATAGATTTCTAAGCGTAAAAATATTAACTTGTAATGTGGAGTGGTTATTCTCGACTTCTCGTTTTGAATTTTAGACTTGTGGTATTTTATTTGGAACTTTTTAATGCGATATCGTGCTTTATGACTGCTTTAAAATTTATGTTTCATTTTGAAAGTTTTTTTACATGTTTTTAAAGAATCTGAATTAAATCGAATTTATTCGAATTCGATTCGAATTCGAATTTTTAATCGAATACGAATTGGGTTTTTTATTCGAATACGAATTCGAATCGAATTCGGAAGGTTTTAATCGAATTCGAATCGAATGCGAATTCAAGGAAAAATAAAAATTATTCGATTCGAATAATTCGAGAATTCGATATTCGATTCGATGAACACTCCTACATTATAGGGCAAAAAAAAAAACGCCCCCTTCCCCATTACATAGGGCATTACTTTTGAAAAAAAATTGGTGGGGCATTATATATAAAACGCCTAACATGGTTTGTGGAATGGTTGACTGGGTTTGACCCACCAATGAGAAAATAGTTTGCTTTTTTTTGTTTAATGATTGGAAGAGGCATTATCAGGCATTATTCCCACTACGCCATTTTTGCAATAACGCCCCATGCTGACTGGACTGTCACGTGTCGAATAATGCCCCATGGTAGGGGCATTATTTTGTTTAACCACTACACATAGTCTAAATACTTAAAGCATACAACATTTAATCCTTGCGCCCTTTTTTCCCTCTCCTTGGTTTTGGTGTTTAGCACGCCCTTTCATGCTGAGTTGTACGAGGGCGTTAACCCACTACACTCAAGACATATTTTGGAACCACAAACTCACACATTAAATAATCCTACTTCTAAATTTACAAATTTTGTTTAGCAATGACTTGAATTCTTATAACTTTATTATTTATCTTATATGATTAGAAATTATTAAAAAAAGTGGGTTGGGTCCTGCTAAAAAGTGGGGCGTTTCCGTAAGATTGATGGGTGTGGTATATCACCCCTGCCACATCAGCTTTAGTGGCGTCCCATAGCGCCCCTCCCCCATTTCCTAGGCGCCAAAGTGGGTTGGGTCCCGCTAAAAAGTGGGGCGCTTCAGTAAGGCTGGTGGGTGTGGTATACCGCCCCCTGCCACATCAGCTTCAATGGCGCCCCATAACGTCCCTTTGTAAGATTAAATATATTATGTTTAATATTTAATCTATAGCCATCTTAATCATTTACATTATAGAGATCAAAATATATTAGAACCTATTATTTAATTAGTTGGTAATTGTTGATGGACCATATTACCCTTAGTAACTAATTAGGTTTCCTCCTGGGTGCTTATATAAGGAGAGTTATGTGGAGGTTTAGGGGTTACTCAGTTACACAATTACACCACCCCATTAGCCATAACATCATCACGAAACCTCCTCTCCTAACCGATACCCTTTTCGGTTTCTAAGTCCCCATCATCAGTTAGCATCCTAAGGAGGAACCAGATCAAGATGACAGGCATGTCGAACTCCCTTACAGGATTCTCCTCTGCACTATCTGCTGTGACAGGTATGATTTATATATGTTTTCCTTCATGAACAAACAGAACTGAACCAACATGTGGTATCAGAGCATATGTTGATTAGTCAGTTCTGTTTTCGTATCCATAATTCTGGGATTGAAACTTGGAAAACGGATTATTTTCTTTATAATTTTTCAAAACCGTCACAGTCGGTTTCGAGTCATGAAGATCGACTCGAAATCATGATTTTCGGAAAAAAAAAAGATTAATGATATGTTCATTCGGAATTAACTTGTTTATGTTTAGCCGAAATCTGTTTAGAAAAGCTATTAAAATTCAGGTTTCGGGTTCCAGAATTTATGTTTTATGTTTTAGGGTTCATCATGTTCTTGAGAAAATTCGAAGTATTCTGTTATGATTTGGAATATGATTCGGATTATTAAGTGTTTTTTCCTGGTTTTGATCTATTTTGTCCTCTAAAGTTTTTAGAAAACTGTTAAAAGATAAAGAGATTGCAATTTCGAAATCTGTTGACAAAATTAGATCAGCTTAAAACAGGAAAGAATATCTCTTAATCCCTTAGATTTCGAATTTTCGGTTATGATATCACAATTAACAGCTGTTAGCGAGGTTGCTACTCGCAACCATGAGGTTGCTACTCGCAACCATGAGGTTGCTACTCGCAACCATAACGTCATCACTCGCAACCATGAGGTTGCTACTCGCAACCATTACGTCATCACTCGAGACCATGAGGTTGCGACTCGCAACCATAACGTGATTAGTCGAGACCGTAGTTGCGACTCGCAACCATAACGTGATTAGTCGAGACCGTAGTTGCGACTCGCAACCATAACGTGATTAGTCGAGACCGTAGTTGCGACTCGCAACCATAACGTCATTAGTCGAGACCGTAGTTGCGACTCGCAATCTCACAGCTTTGGCCGAACCCCGGGCGGGGGCACGCTGTCCCCCGCACCCCCCAGCGAACTCACCGCGGAGTTCGATCCGCGCTAACGGGTAGTTTGCTATTAAATAAATGGTTTTGTAATTTACTTAGTTTAATTAATCAGAATCAGATAATGTAATGTTTTACAAAACCAGAATAGCTTAACTTGAATGAGCTTTGATATATCATTTCTGGCCAAAGCTGACTTGATACATCTACTTATCATTCAAATATTACGAAAGCTATGCTAAGTGTGCATCATAAGCATGAATGTTTTAATATCTGGCCAAAGCTGATTTAATTCTTTCATAGATGGTATACTTAGCAAGTGCATAACTAAAGTGATTGTTTCAATTTCTGGCCAAAGCTGATTTGTTACAACCACTTTGCACATATGCTTAAATGATTACACTTCTGGCCAAAGCTGTTTTGTTTTCGTTTAAGTAGAATTTTTTTAGTTAAGTCTATTATTTTGATGTTAGTAATAGACATTATCACAACTTCATTATGTAAAATGGTCATTATTTTGCCTGCATTAGTTTAACGTGCCCATAGATCACATTAGTTTTTCTTCCTTAGTATCATAACTTGCTCATCTTATTTCCACTATCAGCACCCAACTGCGGGATTCCACCTTTGACTGGTGATAACTTTGCTGCATGGAAGGATGCTCTCATGCTTACTCTCGGATTGCTTGATTTTGATTATGCCCTAAGAGAGAAAAAGCCAGCGGACCTTACCACTCAAAGTACTGCTGCTGAGCAGTTAACTCATGAAAAGTGGACTAGGTGTAACCGCATGTCTCTCATGTTTATGAAGCAATCCATAAGCAATGCAATCAGGGGAGCTATTCCTGATTCTGAAGATGCTAAGACCTACTTGGAACATGTGGAGGCGCAGTTCAAAGGGACGTCTAAGGCGCACGCTAGTACTCTTATTCTCAAGCTGGTGACAACTAAGTATGATGGGAGGAGCGGCATTCGCGAGCACATCATGATGATGAATGACATGGCCAATAAGCTGAAGGGGCTGGAAATGGAAATCAGTGATGGTTTCCTTGTTCATTTCATCATTACTTCGCTTCCTTCATCCTTTGAAGCATTTAAGATCAATTACAACACTCAGAAGGAAAAATGGACGATGAGTGAGCTGGTCGCCATGTGCGTACAGGAGGAAGAGCGCATGAGGATGGATCGCACTACTGATGTTGCCAATTTCACTACCTCCAATCCTATGAAAAGGAAGCACAATTATCAGAGGAAGGATGCTTCTAAAGTCCATAAGTCTAATTCTAACCCTGCTACAAGTGCACCTTCCAGCTCTAAGAACTCCTTAGGCAGTATCCGCTGCAAGTTCTGTAAAAAGACAGGACACATGCAGAAGGAATGCCCTGACTTTAAGGAGTGGCTGGCTAAGAAAGGTAACGATTATTTTATGATACTTGAGTCCTATAATTTAAGTGTTCCTGCTAATTCTTGGTGGTTTGATTCTGGTTCTATGGTTCATGTTACCAATTCTACTCAGGGATTCCTTTCAATCCGGAGGCTGGAAAGAAACCAAAGAACGCTTAAGGTTGGGGATGATCGAGAATTAGAAGTGAAGGCCATTGGAACATTACAATTAGTTATGAAAACTGGTTTATGTATTAAACTTTATGATACCTTATATGTTCCTGAGGTAACTCGGAACCTTGTATCAGGACCAAAGTTAGACATGGACGGTTTTATTGTTTCCCATGGTCATCGCCAACTCTCTATCCATTATGATTCTGTTCTTTATGGTACTAGTGTTCTGGATGGAGGTCTCTATAGATTAGAACTAGATGATGGCTTTTCCAAATCTTTGTTGTCATATAACATTAATGAATCACTCACAAAGATGGAAGAGAAACGAGACTTAGAGACTTCATCCATGTTGTGGCATCAGCGTTTAGGCCACATTTCAAAAGAGCGATTAAATCGTCTCGTAAAGGATGAAGTCTTACCTCCTCTCGATTTCTCTGACTTTGGAACATGTGTCAAATGTCTTAAAGGTAAAATGACATTAGCGAATAAGAAAGGTGCCACTAGGAGTTCTAATTTATTAGAACTCATTCACACTGACATTAGTGGTCCCTACCAAATCGCTGGCATAACAGGACATACTTCATTTATCACTTTTATTGATGATTATTCTCGTTACATGTACTTGTATCTTATTAAGGAGAAATCTGAATCTCTAACAACTTTTAAAGATTATAAGGCTGAAGATGAAAAGCAATTAGATCGTCAGATTAAAGTTGTGAGATCAGATAGAGGCGGTGAGTATTATGGAAGACATACTGATGTGGGTCAAGCTGCTGGTCCATTTTATGAGTTTTGTAAGGGCCAGGGGATTGTGAACCAATACACCATGCCTGGTACACCTCAGCAGAACGGTGTCGCTGAAAGAAGAAACCGTACCCTTATGAACATGGTGCGCAGTATGTTAGCCAACACTAACTTACCATTATTCCTCTGGACTGAAGCATTAAAAGCAGCTGTTCATATACTCAATAGAGTTCCTTCTAAGTCTGTCCCTAAAACTCCTTATGAACTTTGGACAGGAAGGAAACCGAGTCTTAAATATATGAAAGTATGGGGCTGCATTGCTGAAGCAAAACTTTACAATCCTTTCCTAAGGAAACTTGACCCTAAGACAGTTACCTGTTTCTTTATCGGGTATCCTGAGAACTCTAAGGGTTATCGTTTCTATTGTCCTTCCCATGTCACCCGTATTGTTGAAACCAAGCGTGCCGCGTTCCTGGAGGATTTCAAGGTCAGTGGGAGCAGTACCAACCCTTACGAAGAATTGCAAGAAGTACAAGACGCGGGGGGGGGGGGGGAGAGACTCGTCGCTTACCATTACTCCGATTATTCCTCTTGTACCCAATGCAATTATTACACCTGAAGCTACTGCACCAACTCCAAATTCACCTCTACAATCAGAACCCATTATACCTCATGACGAAGGCACATCAAACGCTCAAAACCAAGACAACGCTGAACCCGATAATCTACTCAGGAGGTCATCCAGGCAAAGAAGGCCTCCTAATTGGGATGATTATGTTACCTACCTGACTGAAATGGATCCCGGAAAGCTCAATGATCCTATCTCTTACAATGAAGCCATTAGCAGTGATCAGTCTTCTGAATGGAATAAAGCAATGATTGATGAGCTTGATTCCATGAAGAAAAATGACGTTTGGGATTTGGTAGAATTACCCAACGGAGTCAATCCCGTAGGATGCAAATGGGTGTTCAAAACAAAACTGGATCCGAATGGGAACGTTGAACGCTACAAAGCGAGATTGGTTGCAAAGGGCTACACTCAGAAAGAGGGAATTGATTATCAAGAGACGTTTTCACCTGTCTCTCGTAAAGATTCATTAAGGATCGTCATGGCCCTAGTAGCTCATTTCGATTTAGAGCTTCATCAGATGGACGTTAAAACCGCTTTCCTTAACGGAGATTTGGACGAAGATGTTTACATGAAGCAACCTGAAGGCTTTGAGCCTGAAGGTCAGGAGCATCTAGTCTGTAAGCTGAAGAAATCCATTTACGGGTTAAAACAAGCATCACGTCAGTGGTACCTCAAGTTTGATGAAGTCATGAAGAAGCAAGGTTTTATGAAGAATCAAGTGGATCAATGCACCTACCTCAAGATGAGTGGGAGCAACTTTACTATACTTGTCCTTTACGTTGACGACATTCTATTGGCAAGTAATAGTTTAGACATGTTGCATGAGTCGAAGCGTTTACTCTCGCATAACTTCGACATGAAGGATCTCGGAGATGCATCTTACGTCATTGGCATCGAAATTCACCGAGATAGAAACAAAGGGATCTTAGGATTGTCCCAAAGGGCCTACATAGATCGTGTCCTTACACGGTATAACATGCAACAGTGCAAACCCTCCATCGCTCCAGTAGTTAGGGGAGATGTTTTCGGTTTGTTTCAGTGTCCGACAACAGAGGTTGAGAAGGAGCAAATGAGCCAGATACCTTATGCATCAGTAGTCGGGAGCTTGATGTATGCTCAAGTCTGTACTCGTCCAGATATCGCTTATATTGCTGGAATGCTAGGCCGTTATCAGACTAATCCTGGCTTAGATCACTCGAAAGCAGCTAAGAAGGTACTTCGATATCTGCAAGGGACGAAAGACTATAAGCTGACTTATAGAAGAAGTGATCATTTGGAAGTGGTGGGCTATTCTGATTCTGACTTTGCCAAATGCAAAGATGACAAGAAATCCACTTCGGGCTATATCTTTATGTTAGCAGGCGGCCCTATCTCTTGGAAGAGTCATAAACAACAGTTGACTACAACTTCCACAATGATGGCAGAGTACATTGCTGTCTATAACGCAACCTGTCATGGAATGTTGATTAGAAATCTGGTCACTGGACTCAAAATTGTTAATTCCATTTCTAGACCATTGAAGCTTTACTGTGATAATTCAGCTGCCGTTAGTTTCTCGAACAGTAACAGTTCGACTGGAGCTGGTTTATATCTCGATACGAAATATCTATTTGTACGTGAACGTGTTGAGGAAAATAATCTTTGTATCGAGTATATTAGTACTAAGGATATGCTTGCGGATCCGATGACTAAAGGTCTCCCTCCTAAGGTTTATGAAGAACATGTTCGGAATATGGGATTATGTAAAGACCTTATTTGAGCATATTGTACTAGCTTATGTTTTATGTTTAATGAAATTTCCTCAAGTTTGATTTTGTATGTCTATTAGAATATGTTCAACCGGTATAATGGCATATAGACAAATAAAAGTTACAAATCAAACAAAGGGCTTACGCGTATTTTGATCATAACGACTAGGTTTTAAATTAAGGCTATAGTATGATTAATGGGGGTCCTGAGTCGCATAATGATTCAACGGCTGTATTTTTCTGCTATAGTACTTGTTTAAGGCTAAAATGAGTGTTAACTCCTGATCAGGCTTATCTAATACTCATAGTAAATGATTACTCGGCTAAGTGGGAGAATGTAAGATTAAATATATTATGTTTAATATTTAATCTATAGCCATCTTAATCATTTACATTATAGAGATCAAAATATATTAGAACCTATTATTTAATTAGTTGGTAATTGTTGATGGACCATATTACCCTTAGTAACTAATTAGGTTTCCTCCTGGGTGCTTATATAAGGAGAGTTATGTGGAGGTTTAGGGGTTACTCAGTTACACAATTACACCACCCCATTAGCCATAACATCATCACGAAACCTCCTCTCCTAACCGATACCCTTTTCGGTTTCTAAGTCTCCATCATCAGTTAGCATCCTAAGGAGGAACCAGATCAAGATGACAGGCATGTCGAACTCCCTTACAGGATTCTCCTCTGCACTATCTGCTGTGACAGGTATGATTTATATATGTTTTCCTTCATGAACAAACAGAACTGAACCAACACCCTTCCCTATTTCCTAGGTGCCAGGGGGGGGGGGGGGTATGGAGGGGGCTCCATCCCAGTAA
Organism: Helianthus annuus; assembly: GCF_002127325.2. Lineage (NCBI taxonomy): Eukaryota > Viridiplantae > Streptophyta > Magnoliopsida > Asterales > Asteraceae > Helianthus > Helianthus annuus. Next base: position 5,785,647 of record NC_035436.2, read on the forward strand.
CAAGCGCCAATGGCATGTACAGGTGGGGCCCAATGTTTTCAACCAATTAGATTTTTTCCTCTTTATTTTTTTTGTATTTTTTTAATAGCGGGCTTTAAACCACACCGTTCAAGTTAACGATAAAGCCCCTCGCTTATGTGGTGCATACGTGGCTCTGACATGGCACTAGTGGCTTTAAACCACATCCACCAGCCTAATCAAACCCCCGTTATTGATAATGATGCGGGATTATCTTTTAATTTGATTTTTAAAAGTGATTTTTTTGGTTTTGTTTTCGGGGTGGTAATTTTAATCAATATGTACTAGAACAGCTTAGTTTGAGTTGTATTTTTACTGATAAATCTTGTTATGTTTTCAGAAAATTAATCTTCCATAATTAATTCGATAAACAAATAAACTTGGGTTTTTGAAGAAGGTAAAAATTTGAGAAAAAAAGGGAAATGTTAGAAACCGTTTGGGGGTTTCGTTTGCCGAACCGTGTAAACCACTCAAAATAAATAGTCGTGCTTGATTAATTTTTTATTAACATTTTGCCCCCGTGTGTTAGTAAAAATAGATATTTGGTGTATTTGTTTGTTTACAAGACTTTTTCAATCTCTTAAAAAGACAAAAGTCCTCATAAAACACAAAAAAGATCACAAACTCTTGAGTCTTAAATAGCAAATGGCATCTGAATGCGGTCGATCCCAGTCTCATGTTGTTGTTTGATCTTTGTCAAGCGACTTAATAGTTGTGCAAGTTCTAACAACAACAATAACCTGAGAATTTGGGCAAATTTTGATTTATGTGCATTGTCGAACGGATAAAAAATAGATCGATGCAAGAATGTGACGAACTTTACGACCATTCATCAAACACAACTTTGAGAAGCCATATAGGTGGAGCTTGCAAGTCGGTAAATAATGTTTTGGCTTAGGGTCAAACAATACTTAACTTATATAATACATCAAAAAAAAAACATTAAACTCATACAACAATACTTAACTTAATAAATCAAAAAAAAAAAAAACATCAAACTCATACAACATATTAAAGCACTTGTTATGCGCCTGTGTTAAATATAAATGTTGCTTCTAATAGATGAGATCATGGGAAAAGGCTGAAAGTTTAAGGATTGCTTGCAATGTCCAGTAAAAGGGTTGTTAAGACAGTTGGGCATAGTTCAATCACCCTCATCAACCATGTTAGATCCCGCTCTCCTTTTGATGTAGTTTTTCGGTAATGGGTCAAAATGGGTTCGAGTTAGAATGATATTTGTAACATAGGTTGAGGGTTAGACAAGATGGGCAAGTTGGATAATGGGTCAAAACGGTTCTTTTTAAGATAGGTTGGTTGGGTCAAGATTGGTAGGTTGGATAATAGGTTAAAATGGAGTACAGGTTAAAATGATCATTTTTAGTATAGGTTGAATGGTGCAGGTTGAATTATGGCCTAAAATGGGTTCAGGTTGACACTATCATTTTTAGTAAAGGTTGAATGGATTGCATCAGTTTGATTGACGTGCATAGACCTTTTTCTTATGTTTTTTCTCAATTTTATATAAATAGTTAAGCATTAATTATTAGTTATATATGGTTTTAAACACAATATAATAATACTTTAATAAAGGGTGGGGGTATTTGGACATTCCCAACATTGTGTGGACATTTCTGCGTGTATAGGCCTATACGCATCGTATAGAGAGGTTCAATGCATTTTGTTTATTTTATATATTTATTTTTTCGTTTATTTTTAGCGAAAATAGGTTTTTGTTAATTCTAAAATTTTAAAAAATAAATAAATAAAGAACTTTGTTTGCTTTATTTTATACATTTAGCGTTTAACTGTTTGTTTATAAGAAATATAATTTGAAAAAAAAGGTTTATACACCAGTTATTTTGGTTAACCGGTCCGGTTAATAACCAACCCAGTTTTGACACGTAGATTTATTAGATATCTTCCAATTAGTTATTGCCCAAATCGGTTTTAACAACTTTGATGTTTAACCAAATCGGTGATTCTGGAATAACCGATACGTGCACTTCTATTCGAACGCCTTCAAGGTCTTCATTTTTGTGTTGACAGCTAAAAGTAGTCTAAGACAATTAAGATACATAATAACATTATATGTATTTTGATAACAACACATTTTAAAGAGATCGGAGGTATAATGGTTAAGTTTACGATATCAACACAACTATACCTAATAAATAAGTAATGGGTTACGTCATGTGTCCTAACTCTATGAGTTTAATATTATTTTTTTTCGTTTCTTTTATTCACGCATTTGTAATTTTTTCTTATTTTTTAAATGTATCTTATCTTAAAATATCATTTTATAATCCTAAATTTTCATAACTAATTATTTAATATTCTTTTAACCAAAAAATGAAAACTCAATACGAAAACAACAATCAGTGCACTTATCTGATCTCCTTTTATTTAGTTATAAAGATTCCAACCACAAGAAACTATCATCAACTATTAAACATTCCAAAACGACAAAACAAAAACATGCAAATTTAACATCAAACAGGTCCTTTGAACGACACCAGCTGCATGAACTTCTCCCACGGTTTGTTCCAAACAAGAGCCACATAATTCTTCCCCGCGCCACCATCCGCCGCAGTGATCGTCACGTTGTAATTCATTCCCGCGACCACTTGACACTCTCCTTTGACGACTTTCACAAACTTGAGAGACGCATGGGCCTCCTTGTTGTGCTCATCGACTGCAAACTTTGCGATATACACCACCGTAGGGTCGGTCACGTCTGGAACCGGCTTCCATCCGCCGGAGAGTGTCCCTTCGCCCAAAGCGGCGGAGGGTTTGTAGAAGAAGAAGAAGATGATGAGAATTATGGTAAAGAGGTTTTTCATTTTGGTTTGATGATTCATGTGAGGAGTTGGTGGTTTATATAAGGATAAAGAGGGTGACAGGGTCACACAAACACAACACAAAATTACAATTTTACAAAAAAAAAAAAAAAAAAAATATAAATGTATGTTATCTTACGTTAGTTTCTTTTTTAAGTTTATTATTATTATTTTGACATTAAAATACCAAAGTATTTAATTCATTACACAAATCATATTTTAAAAAGTAAAATAAAAAATAAACACCCGTCGGGCTTATATGAACGCGACCCATTTATTTTATAACCAGCTTTGCGAATTCGAGCCCGTTTATACTAAGCTCAAACCCACAAATTTCGTGTTGATTTCCTATCGTGTTTTCGTGTCACGTAAGATAGTCGCCCCCTACACACAAGTAGTAAATGGCATGTGAGCCAATGAGCTATAGTTAACTGAAATTAGAGGGGAGGTGAAGATTTAGGGTTGAAGGCCACAAGTCTCAAGTTTGAATTAGATCCTAACCGGGTTTTATAGTAGTGGACTTTCAGGCTGTGGGTTTTCCCCATAACAGGAGATAGTGGGCTTGAGCTACGAGTGTTGTCTGCGATCGCTGACGTATGAGTCATCTTTTGCTATTGGATTACCCCAGGTAGTCAGGCTTTTATTCATTAACCGTTAAAAAAGAGTAAAAGGCATGTAAAATGCAAACTTTTTTTTCATGGCTTTAAGTTTCATCTGTACTAATTGCTTTGTTTTTAAACCTATATGATTTGAAATGACCAAAAAGTAAATACCTAACGGGTAATGAATAAACTACAAAAATCCCAAAAACGATAAAGTCCACAAACTCTCAATTCTCAAATAGTAAATGGCATTTGAATGCGGTCCTTGCCAATCTCCTGTTGTTGTGCAAGTTCTAAGAACAAAGTACCCTCGGAAATTTGGGTAAACTTTGATACAGCAGGTGCGGCCCTTGGGGTGGGCGGAGAGGAACACCGGTCAGGGCACATTATTTAACAAAAACCCGATATGTATATATAAAAAAAAATAGTAGGGTATATCCATACAAACACCAACATAGGCTCACTTACAAAACTATTCTTATAGTTCAGATTAACTAGTAGCCCATTGGCATTAGTTTTAGACGTTTAGTGAGCCCAATACCCAATTTATATATGAACAACTAGTTTATATTATATATTTCGTTAAGGCCTAATGACACGTTTTTTCGAGCTTGAACATGGTACACGAATTCTCATGACCGATTCTGTCGGTAAAAAAAAGCTCTCGATGCGAGAAATGCTATGAACTTTAAGACCATTATTTGAACACGAATTAGTGTTTCAGCTCTCTGGGTCAAGCAATAAGCAACTTATATAATGCATACAACATATTAAAACACTCAAAACAAAACTACAAAACAATCTTGACGAGTACTAAAACACTCAAAACAAAACTACAAAGCAATCTTGACTAGCACAATGGAGCAATGAAACACACTACTTTTCATAGAGAAGTGAACAATTTACCACAAAAAGTCAAAAACTTTCCTAGTCAATTTTTTTTTTCACAAAATGAGCACATTTTCGACCCATTTCTCACGGAAATAAAAGCTAAATTTGTGACAACTTGGCGACGCATTACCTACATGGTGTGTGGTGTCTCTAGCCGTTATGGAAGTCCGTACAAACTACATTTCATTTTTTTATACCACGTTTTTGTGGATACCACGTTTTTTCCACAAGTTTCCTCTAGCATAGTGAGGTTTTTTTTTTTTTTTTGGAAAAATTACAAGTTTTGTCCTTTATTTTTATACCACTTTTCAGGCGGTGTCCTTTTTAACGAATGTTGACAGGCGGTGTCCTTTACTAGGTATTTTGTTGCAAGTTTAGTTCTTTACACCTAACCCAGTTAAAAAACCCTGTTAATTGTTGGGTTAGGGCTGTAAACGAACCGAACGAACACGAACAAGGCCTTGTTCGTGTTCGTTCGTTAAGGAAATACATGTGTTCACGAACGGTTCATGAACACTTACCGAACGAGATTTTATGTTCGTGTTCGTTCATTAAGGAAATGAGCGTGTTCGCGAACGGTTCACGAACACAAACAAACACAAATAAACTTGTTGAACGCGACGAAGGATAAAGATAGATGACCCAGATAGTAGCACTCAAACGTGAATCCCTTATTGTGGAACGGAGGTGATCGTATTCGCCGATGTAAATAATGAGAAATGAAAAAGAAATGATGCATAAACAAGGTGAAAGTGAGTTTCCTAGTTTAATTGTTAGAGTAATAAAATAAATAAAAGTTTTATAATATAAAAAGTACAAATAAAACATAAGAAAGTACAAAGATCTTCAATTAAAACACAAACATACAAACACAAATAAACACAAATCAACGAATGTTCATGAACATGTTCACGAACACCTGACCGAACGTTCACGAACACAATCGAACGAACGAGACCTCTGTTCATGTTCGTTCATTTAACTAATCGAACGAAATTTCTTGTTCACGTTCGTTCGTTTATTAAACGAACGAACATAAACGAACTTCCCGCCGAACGGTTCATGAACAGTTCGCTGAACGTTCGGTTCGTTTACAGCCCTAGGTGTAAAGGACTAAACTTGCAACAAAATACCTAGGTAAAGGACTAAACTTGCAACAAAATAACTAGTAAAGGACACCGCATGTCAGCAATTAACAGGGTTTTTTAACTGGGTTGGGTGTAAAGGACTAAACTTGCAACAAAATACCTAATAAAGGACACCGCCTGTCAACATTCGTTAAAAAGGACACCGCCTGAAACGTGGTATAAAGATAAAGGACAAAACTTGTAATTTTTCCATTTTTTAATCAAACTCATGTTGTGTACTCACGTTTTTGTAGCTCTTTTTCTTAAATCTAGAATAAACACTTTTTCTACTAAATATTTCTATCGGATATGACTGTTTGATTTGTGGTTTACAGCGCGGGAAAGTGGGAAGTCGTTAATAGGAGCATCGATTATGTATCTGAAGTCAATCTTATTAGACGTTGTTTAGAAACTCCAACAAATATTTCATATAGTTTCTTAACATATGTTTCTGAGATGTGTGGAATTCAAAACATTACACGGTTATTTTAAAGGTTTGTCAACCTTTAGTCAGTGGTGGATCCAGAAATTTTTTCATGGGGGGCGGAATTTTGTAGTAGTCGATTGTCTGCCACTAAATATTATAAAAAAGTCGGTCTGATTCGGGCCAGGTCGGGTCTGGGTATCTTTGAAATTCAAACCATCTTCAAAAATCAAATTAATTGCTTGTAACTGTTGTTATCCGTTTAATATTTTTTTCAGTATTTCTTTTATAGATGCTTTTAAACCAAATTTATATACAATAAATTTAATACCACTATTAAATTAGCAAAACCAAAAATAAACTAAATTGAGATAGCCTAATTTAGGTTGCTTGCATTTTTTAAGTAATCAGAAAAGCGTTATCTTTTGCGTGAACAAAAAAAAATAATAAACAATAGTTTTTTTTTTACACAAAACAAAACAAATCAAATAGACTAATAAAAATAGATATATGACTTACATAATCCCTACTTGTAAATTACACCAATTTACCCCGCAATTAAACCCTGGTCATTCCCTATGAGGCAGAGGCATAAAACCTCTACCACTCTTCATTTTTTAGTAGATAGCTAAAAGTTATTCTAACGGAAGACGTTGAACAACTACACCGAGTCACCTACTCCTAGAATTTACACCACTTGTCAGACTTGAACCCATAACACTTTGAGACCACCCGTAGTGGGGCGGTATTTTAAAAAAAAATTCAAAAAAACGCTCAAAAACGCCCCCCAATTACGGTAGGCGTTATTTCGCGTTATTTTTGAAAAAAAATTGAACTTGGTGTTTTAAATAAAACGCTGAAAATTGCTTTGGGCCAAGAGATAACCGTTGCCAGCGGTCAATTGTTTAATAATTTTATTTTATTTTTTAATTCCAAAATTTACCCACTATATAAATAATACCCACTTCTTCCTATTTTTTTATAAAAAAATCACACTTTCTCTCCTACTTCTTCTATATTTTATACAAATATGCATCCATTCCGACCCCCTTTGGTGTCCCCGCAAGACCCATGAACCCGAACACAACCCAACCGCAACACCCGTATAACCTTCAAGACATGAACCCGAGCTTTTTAAACTACGCGGCTTACTTGAGTGGCGCCACTCCGTTCATGCCTCCCACCTTCGGCTATGGTCAAGCCGGCGGGTCGCAACCTTCACAACAACAAGCCGAACCCGATGTCGATGTCGATGTCGTGCCGGAGACGCAACCCGAACCGGTGCCAGAGAAATCGAAACGCGGCAGAAGGTCGCATAAGAAGAAGGAAAAGGACGAACCTCGACGTACAAAAACTCACCTTAAATGGACGAAGGAGGAGGAATTCACGTTGACTCGGGCGTGGCTTGACGTTTCGGAGGACCACGAACCTGGTAACTTTTATATTTTATTTTTTACTTATATTTTTACTTTTATTTTTAACATACAACTTATATTTTTACTTTTATTTTTTCAATTTGTATCAAACTTTCAAAAGGGCCCCGTTTTTTGGGATAGGGTTCGTGCACTCTTTTATAGCACGTGGGGTCAAGGCGAACATCGGGACAAAGATTCCATTTCTAGCAAATGGACCGACATCAACAATAAGTGTCATGCCTTCCAAGAAGTGTACCAACGTAACTACGATAATCGCCCGAGCGGTGAAGGTGACGTCGAGGTTTTAACGAAGACTTTGGACGAGTTCGAGAAAACGAAATGCCCTTTCGCGTACTATAAGTGTTGGGATCTACTACGAAAAAGTCCAAAGTGGGCGCTAGTAGGTACCATGACGTCTAGTAGTAGACGTCGAGCTAAACGGTCAAAAACATCATCCTCCGTTGACCCTGAAACACCGACATCGGATGCCCGCAATGTCGATCTAAATGAGGTGGTGGACGTTGACGAGGAACTTGAAGAAGAGTTGACCCGACCGCCCGGTAGAAGAAAGGATAAGCGAACCGGGAAAAAACGGTGGAGTCGTCTTCCGATCTCGAGTTGAAGGAAGACTTCGAGGAGATGAACCGTCGTCTCCAAGACATCCGCGACCTCGGCCATAAACGTTGGGAGGTTATGAAAGAACGAGTCGCCGAAACCAAAAAGTTTAATGAGATGCAAGAGGCGAGGCAAATGAAAAAGGACATTGAGTTTTTGTCCAAACCGATCGACCACCTCCAAGGCGACGCGTTGATCCTTGCGCAAATGCATCGCCAAAAAATTCGAGAAAAATATGGACTCTAGATCATCTTCTTTTTTTTTACTTTATTTTTTTTTCGGTTTCTTTATTTTCTGTTTTTTTTTCGTTTTTTTTTTATTTCAAGTAGTGTAATTTTTATTTTAAATTAATGAAGTTTTTTATGTTTTAAATTAAAAAAAATAATTGTGAAATGATTGCATGGGCGTTATTGGGCATTATTCTCAACACGCCACTTTTTCAATAATGCCCCATGCTGACTGGACTGTCACGTGTCGCAAAACGCCCCATGGTTGAGACATTATTTGGCATAACCATTACACATGGTCTGAGAAAAGAGACACTAATACAACACCTTAATACCTCTAATATACAGGCCATTTGGTATAAGAGTTAAATTTACCCGATAGAAACATCATAAAAATATAAAATATTTTCTAAACTAAAACAAAATGAAATTGACTAAATATTTTATTTATGCAATTAAATTCAGGTTCTGATTTTTCCCTTTTCGAAAACAATCAAAACATGAAAATTTAACAGAAAACAGCAACCGGAGCACTTATACATCCTTTTATTTAGTTATAACTATTACACATTCCAAAACCATTACATAAAAACCTGCATATTCTATATCAAACAGGTCCTTTAAACGCCACCAGCTTCCTGAACTTCTGCCACGGTTTGTCCCAAACAAGAGCCACATAATTCTTGCTGGCGCCACCGTCCGCCGCCATGATCGTCAGGTTGTAATTCTTTCCAGAGACCACTTGGCTCTCTCCTTTGACGACTTTCACAAACTTGAGAGACGCATGGGCCTCCTTGTTGTGCTCATCGACTGCGAACTTTGCGATATCCACCACCGTAGGGTCGGTCACATCTGGAATCGGTTTCCATCCGCCTGTGAGTGTCCCTTCGCCTAAGGCGGCGGATGGATTGTATAAGAAGAAGATGATGAGAATTAAGATGAAGAGGTTTTGCATTTTGGTTGGATGGTTCATGTGAGGAGGAGTTGGTGGTTTATATAAGGATTTAAGTAGATGTGAATAACGGGACGTGATCGCGGGTTGTTGAGTTCAACCCGATGCCAACTTGATGTACATGAAAATTATGTCAGATATATGAACCTGAACAAGACACTAATATTCGCGGGATGACTCTAATGCAACCCACTTAGCTCAATTTTTTTTTATTTGTTGCGAAGATCAATACTTTTAAATTATAATTCTATATTCTATAAAGCATACAATTAAAAAAGGGACTTTTAACCAATGGGGTGGTGGTCCATTGGCAAAGGCAAAGTCTTTAAAAACCTCTAGGTTGGGAAGAGGAAGGTCTTGGGTTCAACTCCCACAGATGACAAACGATTAAAAAAATTAGCCGTTAAAAAAAAAAAAAGAGGGACTTTTAAGTTTTTTTTTTTCTTTGTTTCTAGTAACTTTTATTTATTTTAGCATTTACCTTTTAATATTTACAATCGGCACTTACAATCCTTCAATTTTTTAAAAAGTTTATAATCATTTTTACGTGTTTATATTTATGTACGTATCGGTATAAATTCAAGTTGATTACATTTTTGGTTTTTTTTTCTTTTAGTAAGTTTTTGTTAAAGCTTTTACCCTTTAACATTTAGTATTGACAGTTACAACCCTTCAACTTTCTAAAAAAACTATAATCATTTTACGTGATTATATCTAGGTACGTGTGTCGTATAAATTCGAGTTGATTACGTTTCTCTGAAAAAGGGTAGGCTCATATATAATATGTTTTTTTTTTTGCTTTTTTTGTATGCTTTCAGTTGATCTACGTTTTGGCATAAATTTTGTTTTACAAATTTAACTTGCTTTACGTTTCGGGCCCATCGCAACGCGCGAAATCATTTTTAACTTAAAAACTTATTTTTTTACTTATTTTTATGTACGTGTCGGTATAAGTTCAGGTTGATGTTCGAAGTAAATTTCTTTCGCAAATAAGTCGGGCCATATATAATACGTTTCTGTTCTTTTTTTATGTACATCTTCAGTTTATCTACGTTTTGAGGTAACTTTTTTTCAGAAACGATTCAGCTCTTTACTGCACAAATCCGAGTTATTTTACATTTGGACCCGCCGCATCGCGGGGAGAAATTTAATAGTTTTACAACAAAAATATAATTGTATATTTACGTTAATCTCTCTTTTAAGTTTATTTTCACATAAAATACCAAACTATTTAAGTTATGACGTAAATTATATTTTAGAAAAGTGAAATAAAAAATAAATGGGTGAGACGGGTCAACCCGTGAACCCAGACTGACAAAAACATAACCCTTTAGCTAAACTGCTTCGCAAATTTTAGTTAAACTTACTTAGACTCTACTATACTAAACGTAAACCTGCGAATTCCATATCCAATTTTCGTGCCATGTCAGAAATTAACCCCTACACATAAGTAGTAAATGGAATGTGAAATGCATACTATTTTTCCATGGCTTTAAATTTTGTCTTTACTGATTGCTTTATTGTTTAACTTATTATATTAGTAATGCCAAAAAAGGGGGTCAATTAGGTCCCGTTAAAAGTGGAGTGCTTCAGCCACTTTGGCTAAACCATATTGGTCAAGAGGAATTAATGGTCCTATGTGTCATTATGACTCAATTCATACCCCTCATATCCTTTAGTCTTATAGGAAGAACAAGGTTTAATATTTGGAAGGTGTAAGTATTTAAGGGGAAAAATTAGCCGTTAAAAAAAAGTGGAGTGCTTCACTTGGCGACTTCTCCCCACATTTTGATGTCTCGGTTGTGCTCCTTCGAAACAAAATCTACCGAGCGCGTGTTCTTACACTGCACTTTCTCAAAAGATACGTGGAATTGGATCGTTTGTGGTTTGGTTGTAATGCATCGGGTGGACTAGAATATGGTTGGCATATTGTGTTAGACCCGAACACAATAAGACACGAACACGAAACAGCTGAACACGAAACAAGTGAACATGAACACGACACAAAATCTTATAGTGTCAGTTTTGAAAAACGAACACGAACATAATAATAAATAGGTTACACGAACACGACCTGTTAAAACACGAAAAAACTTACAAGCGTATCATACAACCTATTAAGACACAAAAGTGACCTGTTAAGACACGGACACGACCTGTTAAGACATGAACTCGCTGTGGAGGGATGGAGTGTGGAATCTAGGGCTGGCATGTTATGTTAGACACGACCTGTTAAAACACAAACACGATAACACGCGAACACGAAATAGGTAAACACGAACACGACACAAAAATTAACACATCTTATCGTGTTGACCTGTTTAAGACAGGAACATGTTAAGGTGGTGTCGTTTTGTATCGTGTTTTCGTGCTCGTGTCTGGAATTACCAGCCCTAACTAGAAGCAGGTCCAGAATGTCAAGCATCGGTTAGATCTAGGTGGTGTGACAACCCGTTTGCTAACCTTCTTTCATGTTTTGTTTGTTTCCATTTGTTTTGGTGTTTAGATGTTGAATTGTTAGGTTGGGGGCTTTTCAATTTTGAGTCGACCCGTGTGTGTTTTGTTTCATTTTGTTTTGGTTTCTTGTAGGCTTAATTACCTGCTCCATTTTTTATTTCTTGTAGGCCCAGTTATTTTCTGGCCATTTCCTTTTCTTTTAGTTTTATATATATTGAAAACGTAACCAAATTTCTAGATCTTGAAGTGACTCAAAGTTATCTTGATTTTAACGAATTCTTCAAATGGGCTACTGGCGAAATTTATCATATCAGGATACACTCGCCTTTCAAATTGAGGAAAACCCTCACCTAGGGCTGAAGCCCGTGAACACTTCGCCCGAAGGCACGGCAGTACGGTGAGGTAAAACCCGCTCAGTTCAAGGATCAAGGATCGAACTAGTGATCGCCGCCTACTCGCCTAGTCTCTCATCATCACCAGGTGCCGCAAAAACTAAATGTTGGGGGGCATGAATTGAATCTGGGTCACTTGGAACACCTGGTCCCTCTCTTACCACTCCACCACTAGCTAATTGGCTTCTTGATGTTCTACTTACCAAAACTTTCCTGTTACCAGCCTGAACTTCTCCAACCATAACCAAATGCACCAATTGATCAAAGCATAAACGTATATGTTTCAAAGTTATCTCACATTTAGTTCTTTTTTATACATATAAATTGACGTCATTTACCATTTTCATTATTTTAATAATATAATATGTTGCTTTATACAAAATTGACTACAGTATCGTCCCAATATTGCTTGCATTGAATCTGTTTAGTTTTTTCTTCGACATTCCGGTATAAAATTTGTGTAAAATGTGATTTCATTAAAAATATAGTAAGCTATACGTGTGTCGTGTCGTACTGTCCGGTGACAAACTGAACCAATTCCAACCGAGCATTGGTACGCGCATAATAATTATCGGAACTGATACCGATATTTGCTTTTTTTATTTCACCTTCGGTTGCTATAGAGAATGTGGATACCATAGCGAACCGCAACGAAACCGAGCAAGTTCCCGTCGCGTAGTGAGGCTGAACCCAATCCATCCGAACAATAATATCGAGAACGGAGATTGTATTCAAAATAGATGTTATTTTGTATCATAGGCCTCAGAGTGCGCCGGTGACGTAACTGTGTCGTAATGAATTGAATCGATTTCAACCAAACAACATCGGTACTAGTATTGATATTATCAGAACTCTTACTAGTATTCATTTTTTATGGTTTTCTTGTGTAAAACACGTGTCAATACCCTATACTAAGTGTTGTTACCGTACTAATACTGTAATAAACCATACCAATACACTGACCTAACTCCTGCCGCAACGCGTAGGAAATTCTACTAGTGTATTATACGGGTGTCATTTTTTAACCGGAACCGAAACCTGAATCGACCCGAAGCCACCCGAATCAAAGAATCCAATTTAGAGGAAACTCGATGAACTCGAATCTGAATAACAACAAATATTGGCTCGTTCTATTCGCACACCCAAAAATTCTTATTCCCATACTTTTTTCACTCTATCTCTCTGTATTAATGTATATATAGAATGTATATATAGAGAGAGATAAAGAGGAGGTGTATCTAAATAGGTGTTGCTAAATGTACCTCCTTTTCTGTTAAATTTACTGGTTATACTCCCCCATGAAGTTTCAAATAAATACAATTAAACCTTTTATTTTGTATTTTTTTTAACTTGCAATTACTTTAAGTTTTTGTACAATTAAAAAAGAGTTAAATGCCATTTTAGTCCCTGTGGTTTGGGCCATTTTGCCAGTTTAGTCTAAAGGTTTCATTTTTAACATGTGGGTCCAAAAAGGTTTCACCGTTGCCATTTTAGTCCACTGGGTTAACTCCACCCATTTTTTCTGTTAACAAGAAGACCAATTCGGTCATTTTATATGGCTGAATTGCCCTTTTAGTATTGAATTCATGATATTAATTATTTATGTATATAACTATTTTTAAAAATTTAAACTTATAATCATCATCTCATCACTACCAGATTATTTTATTTATTTGAGTTAATTGCTAAATTCGTCCCTGATGTTTTACACAAATTGCTAGATCAGTCCAAAATCAAGATTTGCTGCTAAAACAGTCCAAAATCAAGATTTGTTTTGCTAATACAGTAAAAAAAACGACGCCGTTATATATAGCAGTTGGACTGTTTTAGCAACAAATCTTGATTTGGACTGTTTTAGCAGCAAATCTTGATTTTGGACTGATCTAGCAATTTGTGTAAAACCTCAGGGATGAATTTAGCAATTTTCTAAAAAAAAGTGACTTTTAACTGCTTTTGATATTTAATTTGATATTAATACACCATTAATGAATTTCAATAAAAAAAGTTCTAGTAATTTCTTCAAATATAATAAGTGATTTTTTATTTGTTAGTTATTTTTTTTCCATATAATTGTATTATCGTTATGTCATCTTAAACTTTAATTATGATATATGCATTTCGAATTTATTAAGTTTTTTTTTTTTTGGTAATTAATATGATATTAATACACCATAATGGAATTTTAACAAAAAAAGACTATTCATTTTTTCAACATCATAAGAATTTTAACAACCTGGGTTCGATCTTTAAGCCAAACGGGTTTTACCGGTAATTTTACTGTCGTGTCTACGGGCGGGTGGGTTACTGGGTTTTCCCCGGAATTGGTGGTGGACGACTCGGGTTACCCTCGGAGTAGAGGTCATTGGCAACATCATAAGAAATTTAATTTGATTTCTTAGCTTTTTCTTTTCACACTAAACCACGATATTTAAGAAAAAATGTATTTACCGGTAATTTTACCGTCGTGCCTACGGGCGAGTGGGTTACCGGGTTTTCCCCGGAATTGATGGTGGACAACTCGGGTTTGATCCTTGACCCAAACGGGTTTTCGCCGGTAATCTTATGATGTTGAAAAAATGAATAGTTTTTTTTTTGGTTAAAATTCCATTATGATGTATTAATATCATATAATTACCAAAAAAAAACTTAATAAATTGGAAATGTATTATATATATATCATAATTAAAGTTTAAGATGATATCACTTATTATATTTGAAGAAAATTACTAGAACTTTTTTTATTGAAATTCATTGATTGTGTATTAATATCACATTAAATATCAAAAACAGTTAAAAAATCACTTTTTTTTGATAAAATTGCTAAATTCGTCCCTGAGGTTTTACACAAATTGCTAGATCAGTCCAAAATTAAGATTTGCTGCTAAAACAGTCCAAATCAAGATTTGTTGCTAAAACAGTCCAACTGCTATATTTAACGGCATCTGTTTTTTTGGACTGTATTAGCAGCAAATCTTAATTTTGGACTGATCTAGCAATTTGTGTAAAACCTCAGGGACGAATTTAGCAATTAACTCTATTTATTTTGTTTCAAAGAAAAGATACGTAATACATAAAATATCTTTTCTTTTCAAACGACAGACATGTGTATTGTAACCTATATGAATTGTTATCATCTTTTTCCTTTTCGAATGGCACATATATACAAATTACGAGAAGGTTAAATTTTACAAAGAACATAATAAAAATATATAAATAAATTGAAGTTTAATATATATTAATTATTATGAAAATATAGCTATGCAAATGGTGCTGGATACCTTTTTGCTGATTGATTTTTTTTAATACTGCAACTGCAATAATTGTTCACTGGATTTGAGAGGATGTGGGAGTTCAAAGATAGCCAAAGAGAATTGGCCCTGTTTATATAAGGCTAGACGGTATGGAACCGTCCTCAGCCCGTCCTCCATCCGTCGCCGATCCAACCTCCATGCCGCCCCCCTCCGTCTTCATCCCGTCCCGTCTTCACTGTCGACATACCGACGTCCAGGACGATCCAAATGGTGGGTCCCCTTTTGTTTTTTTGTTTGTGAATGGGATTTGTACATTATGCTTTAATACTTGTACATAGTTTTGTGGGGTAGGATCATCTAGGACCATCCTCCCATACCCTCTAGTTTAGTGGGATGGACCATCCTTGGGAGGACTATGACGTGGCGCCTCGCGGCGGATCATCCTCCCTTGGAGGACCATCACCATACCCTCTAGACTAATGAAAATAACTTTGTTGGTCGTAGGTTTGGGAATTTAATCCCGATGCTGGAACCTTGGAGGAGAAAGGAGTGGATAGGTTTAGCGAAAACTTTAAAGTTTGCTAACAAATTGGGGGATTTCATGCTTGTTCTCTTTAGTCGATATTGGATTATACTCAAATAGTTAGTTAATTTCTTTAGAAGGCTTGTGGTTAAACCTCTAACTTCGACATCTATGATAAAAAATAATAATTTTTAGAGGGTGAAATTCAACAATTTTTAAAGTGTTATTTAGGAAAGGGTGTATAAAAAGTAAAAACGAGGGTGCATTTAACCTACCCCTATCTAAATATTCACACCTAAATATAATATGAAAGAAGAAAGTCTAAGAAAATTATAACCAACAACAATAAAATTATTAACTTATGTTATTGTTGCTTCACTGCTGAAACTAAAGGAAAATCCTAATAAATATATATTTATTAGATTCTGGTTTGATTTTTAATTCTATATATTCCACGATTTATTCCATTTATTATAAAGAATTCCACTTATTTACAAAATAAAAAACATAAAAAGACTTATAGTTGTTATTTTTTAATTCTTTCAAGAAAATCATAGTAAATTAATAATAAATGTTTAATGTTAAAATAACATGATTACCGATTAAATCCCATCCAGATTAACCTTAAGAGCGTGTGTAGTGGACCGCGATCCAGCCGTGATCTGGGCTATAGCGTCTAATCGCGTCGGCGAACAACACCCCCACCCCCGGACGCTATGGCTTCAAAATTTTGATTTCCACGATAGCTATAACAACATTTTTGGCGTATGGTTTGATAATATGACCGTGGGCAACGGTCAAAAAAAAATCATGCTTATTAATTATATATGTATACACACACATAACATTTATCACACATTCATACACCCAACCAACTCAAAAAAAAAAAAAAAACTCTCAACCAAAACCTTATAAAACTCTTTACCAAAATGGATTCGTCTCTGTCGGACAATTCGTTCATCGGTCTATACCAAAACCTTATTTCTTTCTATTTTTATCAAATTTAGAAATTAAAAAAAAAATTGAGTAATGTTTGTTAGTGATATGTGCTATCACTACACACAAATGTTATGAAATGTTATATAATACCACTATTGCACTTTTTATGACACTTGTCACATAACCTTACACTCACGATATTATGTGATGTTACCGCTACACATGGCCTAACCCAACTAACCCGACCCAAACAACCTGAAAACGGATTAGAAAACTAGAAAAACACCCCTACTGTATTATAAAAATCTAAAACAAATTTGAGTAAGTAGTAATAGTATTTTATACATGTATTTTTAAATCAGATTTTGGTTCTTCATTCAAACAAATCCTAAACTATGAAACTAAACACACCATGAAAAGTCAATACAAAAAACACCAATCTAAACACTTATGTATTATTATGTATTATGATCTGATCTCCATTTATTTAATTATAACGATTCTGATAGTACCGATACCGAAACTATCATCAACTATTACACATTCCAAAACACAAAACAAAAACCTGCATATATATGTATATA
Source organism: Helianthus annuus (assembly GCF_002127325.2). Classification (NCBI taxonomy): domain Eukaryota; kingdom Viridiplantae; phylum Streptophyta; class Magnoliopsida; order Asterales; family Asteraceae; genus Helianthus; species Helianthus annuus. Next base: position 5,802,901 of record NC_035436.2, read on the forward strand.
TATATATTTTACATCAAACAGGTCCTTTAAACGACACCAGCTGCCTGAACTTCTGCCAAGGTTTGTCCCAAACAAACGCCACATAACTACTCTCGACACCACCATCCGCCGCGGTGACCGTCAAATTGTAATTCATTCCAGCCACCACTTGACTCTCTCCTTTAACAACTTTCACAAACTTAAGAGACACATGTTCCTCCTTGTTGTGCTCATCGACCGCGAACTGGCCGATGTCCACGACTGTAGCGTCAGTGACATTGGGTATGGGCTTCCAACCGCCCGCGAGTGTCCCTTCGCCTAAAGCGGCGGAGGGTTTACTGTAGAAGAAGAAGAGGATCAGAAATGTGATGATGAAGAAGTTATGCATTTTTGGAAGATGATTGAAGGGTGTCGGTGGTTTTTTGCTTATTTGTTGTGGTTGATATATAGGGACATAATGTCACGTGAAATAAATGCAAACCATGACTTTAATGTTTGTTTTTATTGTGTGATTTGTTGTTTATTTTTGTATGATTGGAAATATATGTTTTTGTTAAATGTTTTAGATATAGTGACAATATTAAATATATTGTGGTTTGACAAACAAGTCGGCAGGTCTATATCAAAATTTTTTAAAGAGCGGAAAAAAGTGGTGGATCCAGTAATTATTTTCAAGGGGTGTGAATGGTGGTTTAACCAAAATTTTGTAGGGTGCGACCAGTGGCGGAACTAGAACGATTTAGTTAGGGGGTCATCATAAGCTTATATTCTATACTGGTTCAAGTTAGGGGGTCCATCTCTAAGTTTGTTCTTCAAAAACTTAAAATTTATAAATAAAAATTCAAAAAGTTCCGGTGACCGGAGGGTCAACGGACCCTCTTGACCCCCCTCTGGTTCCGCCCCTGGGTGCGATTTTAGCCTATAAATTACACTAATTATTTTTTTCAATGGGTACGTTAGCCCACCCAGAGGCTCACTTAGGTCCGCCCCAGGCTGAAATTTGTGCTTAAGATTGTGGGTCATGGGATGCGTGTTTAAAAAAGTCATTAGAGCAAACAACTACCGAGCACCATGAGGTGGAAACACAACACCATGGGCGTAGCTTTGAAGGGGCCGGGAGGGGCGCCCAACCCCCCGAACTTTTCGCTCAGTATTGTTATGTATGTACGTTTCGTATAGAATTTTTTAGATATATACGTTTTCGACCCCCGGTTTTATAATTTTTAAGGTACAATTTTAGATCCGGTGACTTCCGACCTCCGGTCGGAAATCTCAAGCTTCGCCAAACACAATGGTGTTGGTGTTGCTACCCTTGTTATACACGTTTTAAGTTAACAAGTTTTATAATAATGGTTTGTTTGGACATGTTGTCTAAGTTTAACTTGATTCATATTGACCCCGTTGTTTAATTTGAGTTAATCTAGATCAACCATATACAATTTATTATTGTCAAACCAACCTTATAAGAGCATCTTGAACATTGTCCGAAATTGGCATTCAAATCTGACATGGTGTATACAAGTGGAAAAGAGGGGTTGATTCGTCTCGAATTCTAGACAAATGGTGAAGCATCCAAATGTGTATTGTTCGGAATTGGCAATGTTGAAAAAAAATTTGAAATCCAAATTTCTAAACCAACTATGAAACCAAAGAAAACCATAAACACAAACACAAATCGTACCCAACATATTTTATTCAACTCTTAATTAAACCCAAAAGAGATACATGGAAATTGGAGTAGCACTCTTAAATTCATATTATACAAACGGAATCTTTTAAAATCATAACTATTCATGTGACCTCACCATGGTTCGAGCTTGGCTCGAAACTTAAACGGGCCAACTCCACTCGGTTCAACTTATTTATCTGGATTGTGGTCACAACGGTGGTTGAGGTTTTGTGATAGTGTCGATGGTGGTGGTGGCACGACGAGGACGATGTTTTGGGTGATGGTAGTGGAGGCGGCAACGGTGGTGGTGGTGGGGACGACAACGATGGTTAGTTTTGGCGTAGATGGTGATGGTGTCGACGATGACGGGGTGGTCGACACGATAGTTATGGTGATGCCAATGACTTGTATGTGGAGAACAATGGTGTAGGTTGCTTGTTCGTTAGTTGCTCGTTTAAATTAAATCCAAAATTTATATATACTAATCAATGTCGTGTCGAAGGACCGATAAAAATTACAGTTAAAAGGTGTTTCTAATTACCTTAGCTATTAGGGTAAGTAGAATGTCGAACCACGAAGAGTTTGTGGTCGTTGGTAAGTATTAGGGTTTCAATGTAAATGGCTTTCTTGCCGCCTCTATTCTCATTAATCAAATATATATAAGAGTACAATGCCCTAACTAATTATGCTAATTACAACTGACTGGTCACAATATATGGAAATACAATATTGTCGACTATTACACCCCCGCAGTCGAAACGGGAGGTTGCCGAATGTTTAGACTGGACCAAAAATCATCAAATAGTACTCGTGGCAGCCCTTTGGCAAAGATATCAGCTATCTGATGACGAGAGGGGACATGTACAGGGGCGTAGCTTTCAAGGGGCCGGGAGGGGCGCCCGACCCCCGAACTTTTCGCTCATTAGTGTTATGTATGTACGTTTCGTATAGAATTTTTTGGGTATATACGTTTTCAACCCCCAAATATTAGGTCCGGTGACTTCTGTAACAACCCGCACTTTCGTGCGTTGTTACTACTCGGTACACTCGTTACGCCTAGCACCGGAGATTCGGATCATAATGTAACTATATCAGATCTATCGCTAAATCGAAGTATAATCGAATAATTACGCATATTCTATCGCTATTACAAACCTATTTTTTCAATAAATCATAACACTCACGATGATGTTGAGTGAGGGCTTAATCTACCCTCCTCGATAACCGTGAGGCGTCAAAACGTAAACAAGCAACGCTAACAAAGACTATCGGGTGAGTACCATGTCTCCAGCCATCATGACGATGACGGCAACACGAGCAAGTAGTGCCCCGATAATCATTGTGGCACATCACATCGAAGAACGCACTCGAAGGCACGCGTAACTCGATCATCGCACCGAATATTGGATATATAGATACGTATATACGGCCCTTTTGTGATTAATTATAATAAATAATTAAATAATTATATAAATATATGAAATTACGGCCCAAACAGTCGAAATCGCGCCAAAAACGAGGAACCAGGGCTTCTGTACGGACGGGCCAGCCAAATGGCTGGGCCAGTCGATCGGACGGGCCAGCCGATCGGCTAGGCCGCCCGATCGAACGGGCCAGCCGATCGGCTGGGCCGGCCGATCGGACAGACAGCCAATCAGTTGGGCCCAACTGATCGAACGGACCGGCCGATCGGCTGGGCCGTCCGATCGAACAGGCCAGCCGATCGGCTGGGCCGGCCGACCGAACGGGCCAGCCGATCCGGCCCACCTTTCCTCCTTCTTCCTCCTCCCTTGCCTATAAATACCCCTCTATCACCCTCAAACACTTATTGTTGCTGCTGTTACTCGACCAAGACATTCCAGCCCCTTAATCGTCCGATTTCTCGCGATTCTTGTAAGTTTTCAACTCAAATCTTGTACTTCCTTGATCTAAATGCAATCCTTCATCTTTCTATCTTTCAAAATCCGACTTTTAACCGTGAAATCAATGGATTCGGAGTGTTCTAGGGTGATGTCACCATGGAGTTCTTCAAAGGTGATGTCATCCCATGAAGAACAACTCAGATCCGAATGGTTTCCATACGATTCTTCATGAATCTCGTCCAAATCTATGTTCTACAATCAAGAAGTTACGGATTTGAGATGTTCTAGAGTGATGTCATCATGAAGTTCTTATGAACTTCAAATGTGGCCTCATTCCACCAAGAACAACTCAGATCTAAGAAACTCCATAAGAATAATCAAGGTTTTCACATCAGATCTATATACAAAAACGGTAGAAACAGAGCTTAGGCCGTCCTTCTACTCATTCTTAGTGTCGTGTTGGTCGAGGATCTGATTCCTACCGAGGAGACGACCAATTTCGGGTTAAACACGGAAAAACCGTCAAGAACGGCCAGTTCTGATGAAACGGGGTGATTCCCGGCTGTTAGAACAGGTCGGAATTAATGGGATTTCAGTTGTTCAACACGTCATAACAACGTCTCGACCAAAAACACCGAAAACACTCGAAAATCATTAAGAACAGCTGGACAGGCTGGTCGATCGAGCGGCCCAGCCGATCGGCTGGACCAGCCGATCGAACGGCCCACTCGATCGAGCGGCCCACTCGATCGAGCGGTCCATCCGAATGGGCCAGCTCAGTTCAATTTTTCATCCAATTTCACGTAGATCGATACCGTTTAACGCGTAATCCAATACTCATGCAATTAACCTAAAATCAGGACATTCTCAGGCACCATCCCGTCAATCCAACCGAATACGCACTGTGAGTATACTTGACCCTTTTTATCGAATTTTGGGTGTAACATACGTTCCTTATAAATCGAACTTATCAAACGAATGATTCAAATTGTCAATCTATCACTTGCGATTAACTGTTTGCATAGATATACGTGATGCTAGTTGCATGTATGCTAGGACTTATACTCGTGACGTCCCACCCAGACTAGTATAGTACTATTGCGCCCGACGAGGTCTAGTTATGCCATCGAAGAGTCGAGCATCGAGGACTTAGCTGGTAGTATCAGTTTTGTGAGTATATATGTCGTGTATTACGTTCATGCATATGGAAATTCGCAGCACTTTTAATCTATTATACTATTACATATCAAACCTGTATACTCGCCAATACTTTTGTATTGACAATATTTTAACGTATGTTGCAGGATTAGTCGAAGTCTACATCAAATCAAGCTAGGAAGTCTAGAAACACACCTAAATTCAAAGTTGACGGATTTGAATTGTTCGAGAGGACAAGAAATCTGTGATAACTTATGTGATTGTATTGTTTGTTAGTATGGGATGACAAATGTAATGGATATTATCGCAATATAGTTGTTATGGATTCTCTTGAGCAATCTGATTCGCCTAGTGCCGCGCCCCGATGATTCCGCCATCGGTTGGGGTGTGACAGATTGGTATCAGAGCCATAACTATAGGGAATTAGGTGAGACTCGACCTAGTCCGGGTCGACGTCTTAGAGAATGACCTAGTCTATAGTCTAAGCACCCACAGGCTGCCTCGTATGAACCCAGTAGGGTTTGTATTGCGCCTACCTGCTGCTTCTGATCGAAATTGCAAAAACTATGACTTTGTGTGAACCCCGCATACTACAACTTCACACGGAGAAGCCTTTCCTAAGGCTGAAATACTACTTAGCCTTTCCTAAGGCAGACATAATACACATGTTTTCGAAAATACTCGCATCTCACAATCGAGTAATCCAGTCGAGACCAGGTGTGAAAACCAATAACTCTCGATAGGATTGCTCACTCAGCGCATTTTTCTAGCACAAGAATCTTTCGTTGAGTCAGGAGTGACATCCATACCTCGACGAAAGCCTCCCTTTCGAAATTCTAGTGCAGCTCTCGGATTCATTCGATGAGCGTAACCACAAATTGGGAACGAAATTTTTAAGTCAGGGGTGAAACCCGTTCCTTAATGAACCATTCCACTCCCTAAAATATTTTTCAAAAAGCTCTCACCAGGGACTCGACCATCACAATGACTCGAGCCTCGCGATGACTTGGAGGATGAATGCCATGAGCTGCATCCCAGTGGAAGCATAAACCCCCAGAGTTAACGCGTGTGCACGAACTTGTTGGGTGTGATTGAGTTACCTTGGGTAGTCGACGCCTAAACACCCGAGGCACTCCGAGTATCTTAATAAGCCTACAACTCACCGGATTTTACGATTTGATGAACTCAGTTACGTTTTATGTGTTTAATTGCGATTATCAATTTTCGCTCCCTGTTTTACAAAACGCACAACTCGCACAGCCATCGCAATCCAAAACAAAGACCGAATGATCGCAATAAAACTAATGTCCAATTGTCCGATTTCTCTCGCAATCCCTCTCTCAACGCGTCCTCGCGCATTCTAAACCGTAATATATGTGTGTAAGTATGAACTACAACTATCTATATCTAAGTACAATCAACACATCGCGTGAAAATCTAGGAAGTTCGTGTCTCCTATATGGCTCCTATGTGAAGTCTATTTATATTGCATATTACAAGTTTCGACCGCGCTCAATCGCATCGTAAACTCGAAATCATTATGATCGAATCTCATTCCAAATCTCTCTCTGTCTAGATGCCTTCCAACAACTCTATCTCGAGACGAATAGCTAAGAGAAGAGCCAAACGAAGCGCCGATAAGAGGATTGCCTCGATTGTGACCAAGGAAGTGGTCAAGCTCATTCCTCAAATTGTTGCTCAAGTGCACTCTCTCAGTAACTCTCGAGCCGCGAAGGACTCTAAGACGGAATCGCCGCAATCTACTTTCCTCTACAAACACTTCAAAGCCTGTGACCCGATGGAATTCACAGGTGAAGGAGGTGCGACCCAACTGCTCCAGTGGTTCGATTCTATCGAAGTCACCCTTCGACAAAGTGGGTGTCCCGATGGTTTCCGTACTACTTGTGCTACAGGGGTATTTCAATCACGAGCACTCGACTGGTGGACCGCCGAACGCAACAAACGTGGGATCTCCGCAGCTTACGCCCTCTCTTGGGACGAGCTGAAGGAACTCATGAAGGAAGAATATTGTCCCCCTCACGAAGTCCAGAAGCTAGAAAACGAATTTTGGGAAATCAAGCAAAACGGAGGTGACAATGCTGACTACACAGCAAGGTTCAAGCAGCTTAGTGCAATCTGCCCAAGTCAAGTTCACACTCCAAGAAAAGCCATCGCGAAGTACCTCCGCGGCTTACCTGAGAGTGTGGGTGATTTTGTAGAAGCTGCAAGACCTGCTACCATCGAAGAAGCCTACCGTTTAGCCGCAGAGATCAACAGCAAACGAGTCTTGGACGGGTTTTTCTCCAAGAAGCCTGTCAAACAAGCTCGTCAAGCAATCATCATCAACTCATCCGACGATTCCTCTGGCGAATCGATCGAGGAATCATCTGACAGCTCCTCTAAAAGCTTTTCTATGGATTGCTCCGACAATGTCACCATCAAATCATCAGGCGAATCCGACAACGACACTGCATCATCTCAGGAAGCACAACCAAGCCGCAAACGAGAGACCGTGAGCCCAGACTCATCAACAACTGGACTGCCGCAACCCGAACCTCTCCAATCAGTCCCAGTTCAACCAAAACGTGCTTACAATGGGCCCCATCCCCTGTGTTTCACGTGCACGTATCATCACCCGCCAGAAGCAAATTGTCGCTATTGCACAAATTGCAACTGGTATGGTCATCGTACACAGCACTGCCGCGCAGGACCTCAACTCTGAAGGAAGTCAACCACAGCCGCAGTCTTCGCTAGTGTTCTCCACAGCAACGTTATTTTGCTTCTAATGTTGTTGTAATAATATGACTTATCGCTATCATTTCCTTTTATGTGTGGAGCTTATTTCATCTATCGTCGCATGTGGACTCTATTTCTCTTTTACTCTAGCACCACCTAAACGCTAGCACTATGTACTATATAAGGTATTTTTACCCTTACAACACTCTTAGAATGAGGTACGATATACGTGCAAGGAACAACTAATCGCGGGTGCACACGGGATTATTTTGGTCAGTGCACGGAGATCGTAGTGAAGTTCTAATGGTGCCATAACGTTTAAGAGCATGATCAAGGGTTTTGGCCATGTCACCGAAGCGTGACACCAAAGCACGGGGCATAAGTAGTAGGGGTAACGCAAGGTGTGCTTTACCATACTACCGAAGCTTCGTGAAGAAAGTGCCATGTGGAGTAGGACGTTATTAGACCTATTATATTATAACGGTTATTTTCAAACACGACACTAATCGATCGCAAGGCGTAACAAAAACTAAAATCGCATCACTGCGAGACTTCTCGTAAGTCTGCGTACGCAACGCAATTGCCACATCGATGGGCTTAGGTAAGTTCACCCCGAAGAGCAATTGGAGCAACGCAAGACTAGTCGTAAGTCTAGAACGCAACTCAATCGCAGTTTTGCTAGATCCATCTCGCAATCTAAATCACTCGATATGTGGCTCGAAATCGCAATCGCATCATGTGTTCATCTCGCAATCTCTAACGCTGGTTATTGACTATTGTGTGAACTTCTACCGCCTGGTGTGGATCGCTTATTGTGGATCGCTAGACGAGTATCGAGAATCACTCGTTGCTTTTCGCTTTAACGCATTTCGCTCCTATTTCATCGACTCGATACTCTCATCAAGTGTCGTCATCACTCATCGATACTCGTGTCATCTGTGTTATCTTGGCAGGCACGACCTCGCTTCACGAGACAAAAACTAAGAGGGTCGAAACATGGTGGTGTTTTGACCATATTAGCAGACTTTCGTGGAAAAAGGCCATGCGGGTTAGCAATGGTTACTATTTGTGGTGTATTCAACTCAATCGAATCGCGTATTGTTCACAACGCAACGAACGTCGCTTATCATCTATCAGGGTCTATTGCCTATCGATATTCGGTTATCGCTTGGAATTCATCGCAGTTATGTCAAATTAGGGTACATGACATCGCTTCACGGGACAAAACTAACATGGGAAACGTGGTGTTTTCTATATTAGCAACTCTCGTGGAAACGTGCCATGTAGGTTTTATGCGGAACGAATCGAAATCGCATCTAGTCGAATCAAAATCGCGTCATTCGCTATCACTTACCAACGGTCGTCTAACCCAGTGTGCCATATCAATATCTCGCATGATCGAACTACTCGCATTCGCTACCAACGCTTTGTCTACATCCAAGTTGCTTCAGTACTCGGTCTAGCGCCCTATCGCTTGGACCGAGGGGTCGAAATTCCATCTGTGTCATATCGGCACGCGTGACACCGCCTCGCGAAACAGAGGTAATATGGGTAAAACATGGTGGATACGCCGCTGGTACTTCCTATATATAAGTGTTTTAATCATATTAACAAACTTTCGCGGGGAAGTGCCATGTGGGGCTCGATGTAAAATTATTTTTCCGTACTATTAAAGAAAACCGATTTTTTATAAAACTGTTGGACAAGTGAAATCTGCTTACAACATGGGGAAAACATCGAATCAGTGTAGCTCCGTACCCAAAGGGAGTTCCATAAGTCCAGTTTTCCCTTAAACCTTTTGCAATGACAAAAGAAATCTTTCCGAAAACGATGGTTCGACAATCGAATTTCAGCTCGAACTCACGTGGTGGGAAAATTTTCTTAAAACTTATTTTGCCGCCGAATTATTTAAAATGTATAACTCGTAAATCTGTTCTCAAAATAACAAAGAGAACCCTCCCCATAGTGTTGGTGTGGACGTCGATGCAGTTAGCGCCGCGCCTTGAGGGGATTTTCTGAAATATCTTCGAAGATTAGTCGATTATCGATAAGTCTAAACCGTTATGGAATCGCTTTTGTGTGTGTCATCGCTTTCGGTTATTCGAATCGTACCTTCACACCGCTCTCACTCGTCGAATCTTTAATCGATCGCTCGCTTATCTAGACGCTTTAATCGTTACTCTCATTACGCGTCAACTCTTACAACCCTACTAATGGATTAATTTCGGGACGAAATTTCCTAAAGCAGGGGAGACTGTAACAATCCGCACTTTCGTGCGTTGTTACTACTCGGTACACTCGTTACGCCTAGCACCGGAGATTCGGATCATAATGTAACTATATCAGATCTATCGCTAAATCGAAGTATAATCGAATAATTACGCATATTCTATCGCTATTACAAACCTATTTTTTTCAATTAATCATAACACTCACGATGATGTTGAGTGAGGGCTTAATCTACCCTCCTCGATAACCGTGAGGCGTCAAAACGTAAACAAGCAACGCTAACAAAGACTATCGGGTGAGTACCATGTCTCCAGCCATCATGACGATGACGGCAACACGAGCAAGTAGTGCCCCGATAATCATTGTGGCACATCACATCGAAGAACGCACTCGAAGGCACGCGTAACTCGATCATCGCACCGAATATTGGATATATAGATACGTATATACGGCCCTTTTGTGATTAATTATAATAAATAATTAAATAATTATATAAATATATGAAAATACGGCCCAAACAGTCGAAATCGCGCCAAAAACGAGGAACCAGGGCTTCCGTATGGACGGGCCGGCCAAATGGCTGGGCCAGTCGATCGGACGGGCCAGCCGATCGGCTGGGCCGCCCGATCGAACGGGCCAGCCGATTGGCTGGGCCGGTCGATCGGACAGACAGCCAATCGGTTGGGCCCAACTGATCGAACGGACCGGCCGATCGGCTGGGCCGTCCGATCGAACAGGCCAGCCGATCGGCTGGGGCGGCCGACCGAACGGGCCAGCCGATCCAGCCCACCTTTCCTCCTTCTTCCTCCTCCCTTGCCTATAAATCGTCCGATTTCTCGCGATTCTTGTAAGTTTTCAACTCAAATCTTGTACTTCCTTGATCTAAATGCAATCCTTCATCTTTCTATCTTTCAAAATCCGACTTTTAACCGTGAAATCAACGGATTCGGAGTGTTCTAGGGTGATGTCACCATGGAATTCTTCAAAGGTGATGTCATCCCATGAAGAACAACTCAGATCCGAATGGTTTCCATACGATTCTTCATGAATCTCATCCAAATCTATGTTCTACAATCAAGAAGTTACGGATTTGAGATGTTCTAGAGTGATGTCATCATGAAGTTCTTATGAACTTCAAATGTGGCCTCATTCCACCAAGAACAACTCAGATCTAAGAAACTCCATAAGAATAATCAAGGTTGTCACATCAGATCTATATACAAAAACGGTAGAAACAGAGTTTAGGCCGACCTTCTACTCATTCTTAGTGTCGTGTTGGTCGAGGATCTGATTCCTACCGAGGAGACGACCAATTTCGGGTTAAACACGGAAAAACCGTCAAGAACGGCTAGTTCTGATGAAACGGGGTGATTCCCGGCTGTTAGAACAGGTCGGAATTGATGGGATTTCAGTTGTTCAACACGTCATCACAACGTCTCGACCAAAAACACCGAAAACACTCGAAAATCATCAAGAACAGCTGGACAGGCTGGTCGATCGAGCGGCCCAGTCAATCGAGCGGCCCAGCCGATCGGCTGGACCAGCCGATCGAACGGCCCACTCGATCGAGCGGTCCATCCGAATGGGCCAGCTCAGTTCAATTTTTCGTCCAATTTCACGTAGATCGATACCGTTTAACGCGTAATCCAATACTCATGCAATTAACCTAAAATCAGGACATTCTCAGGCACCATCCCGTCAATCCAACCGAATACGCACTGTGAGTATACTTGACCCCTTTTATCGAATTTTGGGTGTAACATACGTTTCTTATAAATCGAACTTATCAAGCGAATGATTCAAATTGTCAATCTATCACTTGCGAATAACTGTTTGCATAGATATACGTGATGCTAGTTGCATGTATGCTAGGACTTATACTCGTGACGTCCCACCCAGACTAGTATAGTACTATTGCGCCCGACGGGGTCTAGTTATGCCATCAAAGAGTCGAGCATCGAGGACTTAGCTGGTAGTATCAGTTTTGTGAGTATATATGTCGTGTATTACGTTCATGCACATGGAAATTCGCAGCACTTTTAATCTATTATACTATTACATATCAAACCTGTATACTCGCCAATACTTTTGTATTGACAATATTTTAACGTATGTTGCAGGATTAGTCGAAGTCTACATCAAATCAAGCTAGGAAGTCTAGAAACACACCTAAATTCTAAGTTGACGGATTTGAATTGTTTGAGAGGACAAGAAATCTGTGATAACTTATGTGATTGTATTGTTTGTAAGTATGGGATGACAAATGTAATGGATATTATCGCAATATAGTTGTTATGGATTCTCTTGAGCAATCTGATTCGCCTAGTGCCGCGCCCCGATGATTCCGCCATAGGTTGGGGTGTGACAACTTCCGACCCCCCGGTGGAAATTTTCCAGCTTCGCCACTGGACATGTAAGACTCGTACTTGACCTCGTTGAACCTGTTCCCAAACAAAGTGGATGTCAAGCTCAATGTGCTTGGTGCGCTGATGTTGCACCGGATTGCCAGTCAAATAGACGGTGCTGACGTTGTCACAGTATACCAATGATGCACGAGTGAGAGGGCGATGAAGTTCAAGTAACAGGTTACGTAACCAACATATTTCAGCCACTACATTAGCAACGCCACTGTATTCAACTTCAGCACTTGAGCACGAAATTATGGGTTGGCGTTTGGAGGACCACAAGATTAGATTGTCTCCATAATAAACGCGATATCCGCTCGTAGACCAACGAGTATCCGGACAGCCAGCCCAATCAGCGTCAGTATATGCGAGAGGAGAAGGGTGCTTAGACGACCTGAGAGACCGTAAGAAGTGGTGCCTTTGATGTATCGTATAATGCGTTTTAAGGCAATCCAACGATCTGTTTTTGGGGCATGCATGTGTATACAAATTTGCTGAACCACGTAACTGATATCCAGACGTGTGAAAGTGAGATACTGAAGCGCCCCGGCTAGACTACGATACAAGGTCGGATCATGAAAATCATCACCGGAATGAGCACTCAATTTAGAGTGTGTATCCACTGGGGTAGTAACCGGACTACAAGAAACCATACCGGCTCGAGTAATAATATCATATAGTAACCGGATTACAAGAAACCATACCGGCTCGAGTAATAATATCATTGGCATATGACTGCTGGGAAAGAAACATGGTGTCTTGTTGGCAAGTAACCACAATTCCAAGAAAGAAGCTGAGAGGGCCGAGGTCCTTAATGGCGAATTCATTCGCGAGCCAAGCCATTAGCTGATATCGGAGATGATCTGTAGAGGTGACAAACAGAATATCATCAATGTAAAGAAGTAAGTGGGCGACATTGGTACCATCATGCAATGTGAATAGCGACACATCACATTTACTTTGCCGAAATCCCAAGGTTAACACATAATCCGTGAATCGTTGGTACCATGCTCGCGGAGCCTGCTTCAATCCATACAAAGACTTTTTCAAGAGACACATATGGTTGGGATAATTCGTGTTACGAAACCCCATCGGCTGATACATATACACAGTTTCATTGAGAGTGTCGTGCAGAAACGCATTTGTCACATCTAGTTGATGGACGGGCCAAGAGTGTGATAGAGCAATTGATAAAAGTGTGTGTATGGTCGTCGGTTTTACGACCGGACTGAATGTTTCCCCATAATCGATACCCACCTATTGTAGTCGACCATCACACACGAGATGAGCCTTGTATCTTTCTAACATGCCATCCGACTTGAACTTGTGTTTAAATAGCCACATGCTGCGAATTATATTCATGTTGGGTAGATGTGGTACAGGATCCCAAGTATCATTCTTAATAAGAGCATCAAATTCGTTAGTCATGGCCCGGTGCCAAACCAGTGTAGACAAGGCCTCGATGGGTGTTTTAGGAACTGGGACAATGGGCGTTTTGGTCAAGGTATTTAGATTTAGAGGATGTTTAGGTTTTGTTATACCGTCCATTGCGCGTATACGCATGGTACAGGTGGGTTGAGTGGGTAGCGGGGATGAGGATAGGATATGCAGGTGGGGTAGTCGATAGAAATCCAAGATTTTGGTTAACACCACTTCTTTCTCGTTTGTCCATGGATGAACAACTAGGTCTGAGGCTTTTTCCTTCTCCACCTCGGTTCTTTTTCCCATGTTTTCACTTTTTTGGTGAGGACGGTTCGACGACATCTTCAGGTTACGTTTCGAGTACGGATTCGGGTGTAGAGGCGTTTGGGATATAGGAACGAGTTGTTGTTGAGGGAAGTTAGGTGTAACACCCCGTGTTTCGAAAGTCAAAGTCAAAGTTAAGATTGAAGTCAAAGGGAGAAAAGATTGCTAATTGCAAACTGTCTCTCCTCGTTCAATCCCTGTTTTGACTTCTTGACTGTAATTAGCCTATTTTGAGTTTTTACGTTAGTTGTATTATGTGGAGTAATTAACTAAATCGCAGTAATCGAATATTTATCCATACGAATCGCATTACGACTGTGAATTGTAGGAAGTAACAATGCGATAAAGTTAATTAAACGCTAATCAAACTAATCTAATCAGCATCGCGCTCGCAACTCGAAACTACGCATTTTGGTAATTATTATATGTGTGTGTGCCTTATGTGTTACTTGTGCATGTTTATTTATGTTATGTTTGGAAATCAATCGAGATTAGGTGTGAAAGCCGCAAATTCTCGACTAAAATGCTTGATCGACCTGTATTTTCACCTTGCTCATATCATTGCTGTTTTTGAGAATCATGACCTAGTATGACCAGTTGTCTTTACTTGGAACAGATTCTATCAACTTATCAATGATCTCTTCATTATTTTGACACACCAATTCTTTCCATTTCAAGTTTAAGATGACAAAATTTTTCAATCATTTGTGGAACAGTTTCACCTTTCATACAAGCAAACAAGTCAAATTCTTTTTCAATAATGAACGCTTGTTTAACAGGGAGAATTATACCAAACCAGGAGTGAACTCCATATTTTGATGAATAATCTCCTCTATTTTATTAAAATCAAGTGGAAGTTGTCAAGCCAGGGGTGAAACCCTAACCTTGACGACTCGCCCATGTTTTATAAAACTCTCACCAAAGTCTAGACGGACTCCAACGATCTGAACTCACGGTATGGCTAGAGGGATGTGCGCCGGATGCCCAAGAATCGAGGCAGAGGCCCTATCCTGAAAGTCAACATGTGTACTACGGATCCTTGAGAATAGTCGAATCACTTTGGATAGTCAATGTCTAATAGCCGCAGACAATCTATGTCTCGATTTTTATGTGTTTCGATTCCGAGCCCGCAACTGCTGACTCTGATGACTCGTTGATTTTATGTATTTATATGCGTTTAACTGCATATGTGTTTAAAATTTTGGAATCTTATTCGATTTTTGCACTCATTTCGATCGACACACACGACCCGCATCGTTCTCCTATCTCAAAACGTTAACAAATCGTTACTACTATAAGGAACACAGTACGCTATGATACTCGCTGTACTATACGCTTATGCTATACTAATCGCTACGATAGACACAATCGCTATATTCGAGAAATCGCAGACTTTAAGTGATAGGTTTCTGTATTCTGACTGCCTCTATGACTAAATGCGTACGTGCCTCTGTGCTTCTGTGCCTTACGTGCTTATGTGATTATGTGCTTATGTGCTTATGTGTTCCTCTGTGAATCGGTGATTTTGGGTTTACGTGTTTATGCCATTATGCGAATATGTTCTTAAGCTTTAGTAAGTACTAGACGTGTGAGGTGAGATTCGACTATGACGTGTCTGAGACCTATGACAATGTCTATTGCAGACAATGTCGTCATCTGGACACCGTCGCCCACCACTTTCTCGCCAAGAAAAGAGAGATAAGCGTCTTGCTGCTATCATCTCCAAAGAAGTAGCAAAAGCTGTCAGTGATGTCTACGAGAACGTCAGCAAATCGTCCAAGGAGTCGCGAACTGAAGCTCCTAAAGCTGCCCCCAAAACTGCTTTCAGTTTCAAACAATTCAAGGCTTGTGGGCCAAAGGAATTCACTGGCGAGAGAGGCCCCACAGCGTTGTTCCAATGGTTTGATTCCATTGAGGTCACTCTGCGACAGAGCGGCTGCCCTGACGACCTTCGTACTCTCAACGCTATTGGCGTCTTCCAGTCCCGCGCACTAGACTGGTGGACGACCAAGAGAAACAAAAGGGGAAACGATGCAGCCTACGGTCTGTCGTGGGACGAACTCAAGGAGGTCATGCTGGAAGAATTCTGCCCTCCTCATGAACGTCAAAAGTTAGAAGATGAATTCTGGCACATTAAGCAGAAGGATGGAGAAAACGCTGCTCTCACTGCTCGATTCAAGCAGCTCAGTATCATCTGTCCTGATCAGGTGAAAACTTCTGACATGGCAATTAAGAAGTATATCCGAGCCCTGCCTGACTGTGTCGCAGATTTCGTGCAAGTGGCTAAGACTAAGACAATCGAGGAAACCTACCTACTGGCCACTGAAATCAACGACAAGCGGGTTAAGGCTGGTGTCTGGGATAAAACTCCAAAGCACCTGCATCAAGCTATCACCGCACCAACCGCTGACTCCACCGCCACCGCACCTCAGTCATCAAAGTCCTCACGCTGGAAGAAGAAGAACAATAACAGCAGCTCCAGCAACAAGAACTTCGCTGCCACTACCACTGCTGCTCCTCTACAGGCTGTACCGGCCCAGCAGCAGCCCCATCACCGTCCAGCTCCAACTACTTATGCACCACCAGCAAAGCGTGCATACACAGGCCCCCACCCAGTCTGCCCAACATGCTCTTATCATCATCCGGTGGGCATTGCCTGTCGTTTCTGTGCTCACTGCAACATGTACGGCCACTTCAGTGTCAACTGCCGTACTGGTCCTCGCAACACCGCAGCTCCTGCCACTGCTCATCAAGCTCTGCTCCCTGCCCTGCAAGGCCAACACGCGGCTCCGACACCCGCGATCAATGCCAGAATCTACTTCGCATGTGGTGATCCCAACCACTTTGCGAACATGTGCCCGAACAGGGTGGTGAAACAAGAGCCCCAACAGCAGCAGCCTCACCAGCAACAGCAGCCTCAGCAGCAACAATAAGCTGCATGTGCCAGAACTTTCAACATCAACGTGCGCCAAGCCTAGACCGACAACAACGTGGTCAATGGTACGTTCCTTGTTAATGGTATTTATGCATCATGTTTGTTTGATACTGGAGCCAATAATTGCTTTGTGTCGTTCGAATTTGAAAAGCTCCTTAGTCGTAAGCGCTCTTATCTCTCCTCGTCGTTCGATGTTGAAGTCGCTACCGGAAGAACTGACGCCGTTAATTCTGTTCTTCATGATTGTACTCTTGAGCTCAACAATCACATCCTCCCAATCGACCTTATTCCGATGCAACTCGGAAGTTTTCATGTCATAGTAGGCATGGACTTTCTTCGTGAAAACCATGCTGAAGTTGTATGCTTCGACAAGATGATTCAATTCTCGCTCGCAAATGGTGACTTATTATGTGTTTATGGTGAAACTGCTTCGAAAGGTCTCAAACTTATGTCCTGCGTCCAAGCTAGCAAGTATCTCCGTAAGGAATACAGAGCTTTCTTGGCTAACAATGTAGTAGCGGAGAAGGAAAAGAAAAGGAAGACATAAGTGAAAGACGTCCCAATGGTCCGTGAATTTCCTCAGGTGTTCCCTGATGATCTTCCTGGACTTCCGCCAAGTCGTGACATCGACTTCCGTATCGACCTCATTCCTGGAGCCAACCCTGTTGCCAAAGCTCCCTACCGACTTGCACCATCCGAAATGCGTGAACTCTCAAACCAACTCCAGGAACTACTTGAGAAAGACTTCATTCGCCCGAGCACTTCTCCTTGGGGCACGCCAGTCCTCTTCGTTAAAAAGAACGATGGGTCGTTCCGGATGTGCATTGATTATTGGGAATTGAACAAGCTAACCATCAAGAACTGCTATCCTCTACCTCGCATCGACGATTTGTTTGATCAGCTACAAGGTGCTACGTGTTTCTCAAAGATCGATCTCCGCTCAGGCTATCACCAGCTACGCATTCAAGAGGAGGATATACCCAAAACCGCTTTTCGCACTCGCTACGGCCACTATGAGTTTGTTGTTATGCCTTTTGGTTTAAGCAACGCACCCGCGGTCTTCATGGATCTGATGAATCGCTTGTGTAAACCTTATCTCGACCGTTTCGTCATCGTGTTCATCGACGATGTCTTGATCTATTCTAAGTCAAGAGCCGAACATGCGCAACATCTACGTTTGGTTCTCGAACTACTCTAGGGGAATCAACTCTATGCTAAGTTCTCCAAGTGCGAATTCTGGCTAGGGGAGGTTCAGTTTCTGGGTCACATCGTAAATATTCAAGGCATTCACGTTGATCTCGCGAAGATTGAAGCAGTTAAGCGCTGGATTACACCTAAGAACCCGTCAGAAGTTCGTTCTTTTCTCGGGCTAGCGGGTTATTATCGCTGATTTATCAAAGGATTCTCCAAGATCGTTGTGCCTCTTACCGCTCTCATGCATAAAGACAGGTCTTTTGTTTGGGGAACTGAACAAGAGTCTGCTTTCCAAACCCTCAAGCACATGCTCTGCAATGCTCCTGTTCTCACTTTGCCCGATGGGAATGACGGTTTCATTGTCTATTGTGATGCTTCTAACCTTGGTCTTGGTTGTGTTCTCATGCAACGGGACAAGGTTATAGCTTACGCATCTCGTCAGCTCAAAATCCACGAGAAGAACTATACAACCCATGATCTCGAGCTAGGTGCTGCTGTCTTTGCATTAAAGATTTGGCGACACTACCTGTATGGTACCAAGTGTACGATCTTCACCGATCATAGGAGCATCCAACATATCTTTAACCAGAAGGAACTTAACATGCGTCAACGCCGATGGGTAGAGCTTCTCAATGATTACGACTGCGATATTCGTTATCACCCAGGCAAAGCAAATGGCGTTGCCGATGCTCTTAGTAGGCGGAGTTATCTGCTCAGCATCCACGATACCCTAGCCCAATACGATCTCGAAACCCTCATCCGCGAAGCCCAGCATGCCTGCTTTAATGAACGCACTCTGAAGAAGGAACGAATCTACCACGATGGAGCTCAACTGGTAAGCAAGTCGAATGGGATATTCCACTTCCTGGACCGAATTTGGATCCCTAAGCGGACCAATTTGCGACAGATTTTGATGGACGAAGCCCACAAATCCCTGTATTCTATTCAGCCCGGTGCCGATAAAATGTACCAGGATCTTCGTTACAAGTACTGGTGGCCGGGAATGAAAAGGGATATCGCTCTCTACGTTGGGAAGTGTCTGACTTATGCAAGGGTCAAGGCTGAACATCAAAGGCCCTCTGGCTTACTCGAGCAACCCCCAATCCCTATGTGGAAATGGGAGAGTATAACTATGGACTTCATAACAAAGCTTCCGCACACGTCATCAGGTCACGACAGCATTTGGGTTGTTGTTGATCATTTAATTAAATCAGCCCACTTTTTGCCAATACGAGAAGACTACAAGGTGGAACGATTAGCCCGAATCTACACCGACGAGATCATCTGTAATCATGGTACACCTCGCGACATCATCTCTGACCGTGACGCTCGATTTACCTCGCGATTGTGGGAAACGTTTCAAGCAGCTCTTGGTACAACGCTTAACTTAAGTACCGCATTCCATCCTCAAACCGACGATTAGACTGAAAGAACGATCCGTACTCTTGAAGACATGCTCCGATCGTGTGTCACAGACTTTGGTGGTAATTGGGACAAATACCTGCCGTTAGTTGAATTCTCGTACAACAACAGTTATCATACCAGCATCCAAATGGCACCGTTCGAGGCTTTATATGGAAGAAGATGTCGATCGCCTATTGTGTGGCACGAGATCGGTCACTCGCAACTAACCGGTCCTGAGCTACTGCAAGAAATGACTGACAAAATTCTCCAGATTCGAGACAACTTGTTGAAAGCTTGAAGTCGACAGAAAAGTTACGCCGATAGACGACGCAAGCCCCTTGAATTTGACGTTGGTGACTATGTACTCCTAAAGGTATCACCTTGGAAGGGTGTGGTCAGATTCGGCAAGAAAGGGAAACTAACGCCTCGATATGTTGGACCTTTTAAGATTCTGGAAAGGATCGGAAAAGTTGCCTACAGACTCGAACTACCGGAGGAACTTAGTAACGTCCACCCGACTTTCCACGTGTCAAACCTCCGAAAGTGCCTAGCTGAACATGATTTGATTGTACCCCTCAACGACCTCCAAATAAACGAAACACTACACTTTGTGGAGAAGCCTGTCGAAATCATGGATCGCCAAACCAAGCAGCTCAGACGCTCGCGCATTCCTATTGTGAAAGTCCGATGGGAAGGCAAACGAGGCGTAGAGTTCACTTGGGAACTCGA
The DNA here is from genome assembly GCF_002127325.2 of Helianthus annuus. Taxonomy (NCBI): domain Eukaryota; kingdom Viridiplantae; phylum Streptophyta; class Magnoliopsida; order Asterales; family Asteraceae; genus Helianthus; species Helianthus annuus. Next base: position 5,822,947 of record NC_035436.2, read on the forward strand.
AAGCGACATGAAGACAAAGTACCCACAGTTGTTTGCTACGGCTTCGACCTAATTTCGGGACGAAATTCCCGAAACAAGGGGAGGCTGTAATACCCCGTGTTTCAAAAGTCAAAGTCAAAGTCAAGATTGAAGTCAAAGGGAGAAAAGATTGCTAATTGCAAATTGTCTCTCCTCGTTCAATCCCTGTTTTGACTTCTTTGACTGTAATTAGCCTATTTTGAGTTTCTACGTTAGTTGTATTATGTGGAGTAATTAATTAAATCGCAGTAATCGAATATTTATCCATACGAATCGCATTACGACTGTGAATTATAGGAAGTAACAATGCGATAAAGTTAATTAAACGCTAATCGAAGTAATCTAATCAGCATCGCGCTCTCAACTCGAAACTACGCATTTTGGTAATTATTATACGTGTGTGTGCCTTATTTGTTACTTGTGCATGTTTATTTATGTTATGTTTGGAAATCAATCGCATCGCAATCGAAACGCAGTCGAGCGAAATCGTAATCGAATCGCAATCGCAAACCGAATACGAAATAGGGATACTTGTATGTTGATATAGTAGTTGGGATTAAAAGTAATTTGAAAAGAAAACACTATCACATTCGCATCACTCGCAATCGAAATCGAAATATCAAAAATCGTCGCACTGAACACTCGAATCAGGCAACTGATCGATCAGGCTACCAGCCGATCGAACAGCCAGCCGATCGGACTGCTGTCCGATTAGACAGGCTGTCCGAACATGTTGCCCGACCGATCGGCCAGCCTTTACCTTTTTTGGCATCCTATAAATACCCCTGTCATTATCATCATTTCCACTTTTGGAAACCTCTGTCCGACCAGCATGCTCAGCTCATTTTTTCTTCGATTTCTCTCAATCTCGGTAAGATCTCATCCTAAATCTTGTACTTTCTTGATCTACACGCACTCCTACACCTTTCTATCTTTCAAATCTTAACTTTCAATCGTGAAATCATCAAGAATCAAGTGTTCTAGGATGATGTCATCATGTTGTTCTTGAAGAACTTCATGTTTTGGCCTCAATCCACCAAGAATAACTTGGATCTAACCGATTTCCCCATAAACAAACAAAGATCTTTCATAGATCTAAACATATTCATAGTGAAAGGGATTGAAAGATGGTTTTCCAACTTTCTTTCAACTCTTTTAGACTCAATACCTTTAGAACCGATAGAAACAGAGCTTGTGCCAACTTGCTAATCATTCCGGTGGTTGCGTGGCCCCAGATCCGGATTCTATCCATGAGGTTCACCGATTTCGAATTAAACGTTAAACACTGTCTCGAACCGTTCGCTAACCGTATTTGGTGATTCCTATCCGATCAGGAGAACCAAGTAAAGACGAGGGTTCTGTGGTTTGACTCATTGTCAAAATACCTCGATAAAATGACAAACAATCAGATCAACCAAGTGTTAGACGAACAGGCCGACCAGGTCAGGGTGCTGACCGATCGGACTGCTGTTCGAACGGACAGCCAGTCGATCGGACAGTCAGCCGATCGACTGGCCAGCCGATCGGCTAGCACATGGGTCCCACACTTAAATAATTCACTTGGAGTTGAGTATTGAAAGAACAGCAGTCCGATCGGACTACCGTCCGATTGGGTTACTCTTCGGATCATGAGATACTTGACTTCAACACTTAATCGATTTTTCAACATGTTCGACGCACTAGGAGTGCCACCCGATCGAACAGCCGTCCGATCAGGTGACACCCTGCTGAGAACTTATTTTGCTGAGGTACCTAGCTGATCGGGTTGCCGGCCGATCGAACGACCGTCCGATCGACTGACCTGAAAGGTAAAGATACTTCAATGTCTTCAAATACTTCAACAAAAACTTCAAAAGTCAAACCATCATACACAAACACATCCTACTCAAAGGAAGAAACAATCCACTCGAACAGCCATCCGATCGGACTCCCGTCCGACCGGACAACTGTCCGAACGGACTGTCAACCGAACGGTCAGCCGTCCGATCGGACTACCATCCGATCGACCAGCTGTCCGATCCTTCAACACTTGTTTCTGTTTTACGCGTTGCTTATCGTTATGCTATCAAACTATTCAGGCTAACCCTACTCTCAAGCGCTCCCTTCAATCCATCAACCACTGTGAGTATACTCGATCCCTTTTTACTTTAAGCACTTTTGGGTGTTACATACGTTACTTATACGAAATCACATCGAACACACTACGCAATATTTTAAACGCTAACCGTTATCGCATGTATTACGTGACTTAATGAATGCTTGTTTGTTATGTTTACACATGGAATGTTGTCTACCTGCCTTAATGACGATAGTACTATAGTTTGGACTCAGCACCCGCTGATGCGGGGGTTGTTAAGGACAATTACTTGCATGGATTACAGTGGTGACCATGTATTGCGAACTGCCTTGGGCAGTCAACCCGCAGTCATTGGTATCGATAGATCCGTGTCGATAATTAACATGCTTCGTTTTCCTCTGTGTACGTGCTGGTTATGCGTAAACGATTTCGAACACTATATGCTATTACTAAACTTGTATGCTCACCTTTACACGATGTGTATTGACTTTTATTTTAACGTATGTGACAGGTAATTAGGATGCTTATCTGCTAGGAAAGCGAGGCTAGAATAAGCTTCTAGAGCCCAACAAATAGTTGTCTGTAGATTTTGAATCAAGAGTCTCTAGAAGCAGATAAACAATTTCTATATTTGAATCTGAGTTGTCGGAACAGAAATATTTGCCTAGATTTTGTCTGTAATAATTTGTTTACTGTTTGAGACATGGTATGGGACATGTTACTTTAAATTGAATAGTAATGATAATTGTTATGGAAACTTCTGGATAATCTGTTTCGCTCAGTGCCGCGCCCCGATGATTCCGCCATCGGTTGGGGTGTGACATTAGGCATTTGTAATTGTGGCGGATAAAACATACCATATTTCGCTATAAGGTTCGCATATGCCGCTATGTCGAGGGCGGTTTTGAGGCGAAATACTATTTCGTGTTTCGCCTCTCCATATGGGTTGTTTGGGTCAAAGGAACGGTTATGAGGATGCATTTTTTTTTTATAAAAAGTAGAGAGGATTTTATAAAATTTGGAGTCGGGTAGGATAGATTTTGGTAAAAAAAATGGTTGAGTGGGTTTGGATTAAATAAAGATTGTTTGATTTTTTAGGTAAAAAAACCTTTTTTTATATTGTAATTGTTACTCAACAGTTTCACAACCCACCACTCACATCGTTCCACGTCAGCCACCATCACCCTCCACGCTGCTTGAGAAATCCAACACCATATCCCCCACGCCATCTTCACGCCGGTAGTCGAGGCAATGTACGCGACATTGGGGAAGCCCCACTAAATATCCCACGCTACACACCTTATGGTCTAACACTAGTTAATTGATATAAATAGTTAAGATTTTAAAAGTCTATTACAATTTACAAAATTTCAATCAATTTAGAAATTACCCAATTTACATTGTCGAAGCCCATTAGCCCAACCCAATTACCTATTCTTTTAAACTTAATAAAAAAGACTTATGAGTCTTTTCACTTCCCACTCAAATCCCAATCCCATCCAATTACCCATTTTTTAACTTAATAAAAACTCATTCTTTTAAACGTAATAAAAGGTAAGGATAAGAAATGGCTAGTGGGTATGTTTAAGGATTCATACAATCATGAGGTAACCATTACTTTAAATCAGTCGCATAAGAAGTTCCACCTCTTCAATTGACAAAATTATTGGAGTTAAGGTGTTATTTCTCTTAAGATCAAGGGTTTAAGCCCTGTTAAATACAAATTTGGTGTGATTGAAGCAGTTATAAAAAGAAGTCTCACTCTTTTAATGCATGACTATTTTCTAATTTTAAAGTTTTATTCATAAATAGTTACAAGTATATATATATATATAGGGTAGGGTTCCAGCGTGAACCTAATCCCATGTGTGAACTGCGTGAACTAATCTGTACCATTGATTTCCTTTTTAGTTGTTAAGGGTATGATTGTAATTATATAATAAATTAGATTTAAATCATTATTTTAATAATTAAATTAAGTTATATCTTTCCTATTTTAAATTCATTATCCACATTATCTTTTCTTTCATTTTTATTTTTTAGATTTCACCACCAGAATTCGGATTATGATTTTTAAGATTCACGTAACCTTCATATTTCAACGGTATACACATGTGTACTTTGATATGAATTGAACAGTACACATGTGTACTCAGCATGGTACATATATGTAATTAGCTACATAATACATACATATAAACAAAACTTGTAAACCTATTTTATATTAAGCAAATAACAATTTCCATAATGATTGCCAAACCAAAAAAACATACAATTACAAGTTCTAGTTTCGTGAAAACAATAAACGCAACATAATTGGAAAAATAAAAAAGACATAGTCTTTTACAACTATTCGCCGCGTTGTATGCTGAATCATCCTTATCAACCAAGCAAACAAACATACGTGAATCATCCTTATCGACCTCATACGTGAATCATCCTTATCGACCTTCCATCTCCACTTTCCTCGTTTACGACGTCCCCTATAATAACACAAAAAACTCAGCAATTAGTGCTTTGCATAATTCACAAGTGTACATCAACAACTTTACACATTCGATATACAAAAAAAATATGAGATGTCACAAAAACAGACGCTATACACATGTGTACATCACATTAAAAACATAGGAAAACCAGAATACACATGTGTACATCGCGTTAAAAACAGAGCGAAATCAAAGAATTGAACAAAAAAACTCAGCAACTAATATTTTTCATAATTCACAAGTGTACATCAACAACTTTACACATTCAATACACAAAAAAAAAAAAACTGAGATATCACAAAAACAGACGCTATACACATGTGTACATCGCACTAAAAACAGAGAAAAATCAGAATACACATGTATATACAACAAAATAACAGAGCAAAATAAAAAATACACCTTTGTACATAGCTAATCAAAACTCACAATTATAATCTACAAAATAAACTACAAGCATAATAACCAACAAAAACAATTAAAAACCTGTCACAACAAAAACTAGGTAAATAATCCAATAAAATCCCAAATTTTCATCTCCTAACCCTAGGAAAACCTTACACCATTATCCAACACTATTGTTAATTAGACTAACAAAAAATCTCTCAAAACAATTCAACCACTGATACGTATATAACAAATCAAATGGTGTAATTAAAATAATTATACTACAAAACAAAAACATGTTAATATTAATCGATTCAGACTTTTAGAGTTTTAGTTTTTACTACTACGGCAAAAACATCATAAAATTATTAATTAATGATTCATATACCACATAACAACACAACACAACAGGTTTAGGAAACCTGATACTTTACAGATCAGTTAAAAAAACTTACAAGCAGAATGTGATGTGCTTGATGAACACAATAAGTGGATTGATCGAATGAGGCGGATGTGCGGCAGCGCATTGACTCCGAATCGATTCAGATCTGAAAAACGATCCGGCAAAAATCAATGACGGCGACGAAACAACGATGAATCGGACCAAAAAAACGGGATCCGGCAGTTTGTTCTTCATCGAGATCCGGCGATGAAACGGTAGTTTGTTCTTCATCGAGATTCGGCAGTTTGTTCTTCAGCGAGATCCGGCAATGAAACGACGATTCAGTCATCCGGCAGTTGTTCTTCATCGAGATGGAGGTGCCATAAAAATGGGATTTGAAACTGATTGATGGAGAGAGAGACCAAATTTACTGGATTTGAAAATTGATTGGATTTTAAATAATGGAAAGAATTTAGGTTTCTTTATTGAATTATTTTGATTGTGTAATTACGGATACACCCTTATGTATTTAATTAAATGGAAAAAAATAACCAAATATTTACAATCATGCCATTCACTTTAATCTCAAGATCATAAAAATCAAGGGCCCAGATCAGTTCACGCAGTTCACTCCTGGGATTTTGTTCACGTTTGAACCTAATCCTATATATATATATATATATATATATATATATATATATATATATATAGAGAGAGAGAGAGAGAGAGAGAGAAAGGTTAACATACAAAAAGCCTTATCGTACTTCACGTACACGACAAGCGTAACCATCAGATCAAGGCCATAATCACGCATGGGAACAGGAAATCACCCATGGATTCATTTTTTTTTTTTGATAATCACGCATGGGATACAAAATCACGCACGTTATCTTTTTTATCGCGTACGTTAATGTAGGTTAAGGCTTTTTGTACATTATACTTTCTCTCTCTCTCTCTCTCTCTATATATATATATATATATATATATATATATATATATATAGGGTTAGGTTAACGTATTGTACGCCCTTATCGTACATTACGTACGCTACAATCTCAGCTGTCCGATCATCTTCCCGCATTGAATTCGCATGTTGTTTTTTTGTAACAATTTCGCATGTTGGTCTTTTAACATGCGATTTCATCAAAATTACCACATGCGAAATTGTTACAAAAAAACAACATGCTATTTCATCAAAATTATCACATGCGAAATTGGTACAAAAAAACAACATGCGAATTCATCAAAAATTATCACATGCGAAATTGTTATAAAAAAACAACATGCTATTTCATCAAAATTATCACATGCGAAATTGGTACAAAAAAACAACATGCGAATTTATCAAAAATTATCACATGCGAAATTGTTATAAAAAAACAACATGCGATTTTAAAATGCGGGAAGATGATCTGACGGCTGAGATTGTAGCGTCCGTAATGTACGATAAGGGCATTTGTACAGAACATTTTACCTATATATATATATATATATTATATATATATATATATATATATATATATATATATATATATATATATATATATATATATATATATATAGGAGAAGGATCCGTTAGGAACCACCCTTTATTGCGAGAACCGTGAGAACCAATGTGAACACAACCAAAAATACCTAAAAAACATACAATTTTTTTAAACATTTTTTATAAAAAAATCGCTACTTTTAGTAGCCAATTTTTTTTTGCTACTAAAAGTAGCGATTTTAATGTAAAAAAATATTAAATTTTTTTTGTGTGTTTTTTTTTTTTTTGATTTTTTTTAGTTTTTTTGGGGGTTTAGTTTTTAGCATTTTAGCTTGGGGGGGTTAGGTTTGGGGGGGTGGGGTTAGTTTTTAGCATTTAGCTTGGGGTAAGGGGAGGTTAGTTTTTTTTTTTTTTTGGGGGGGGGTTTAGGTTTTTGGGGTGGGGGGGATGGGGGTTAGGTTTTTTTAGGTATTTTAGGTTGTGTTCACATTGGTTCTCGCGGTTCTCACAATAAAGGTGGTTCTCGCATGAACCTTACCATATATATATATATATATATATATATATATATATATATATATGGTAAGGATCATTTCAGAACCATACATATTTACAGAACTCGCAGAACTCCTAATAAACAATCTTTTTATTTATATATTTTTATGTTTAGGATAATTTTATCATTTATTATGTGTATTTTCATGATTACCTACATGTTAAGAGTAATTTTATCATTTTTTATATGTAAATTTATAATTACACATATGTAAACTAGTGTTTTTACATATATGTAATTAGTTATTACACACATATATATATATATAATTTGGCTATTAGACATATGTAAACTACTTTTAACATGTAGGTAATCATAAAAATACATATAATAGATGATAAAAAGATTCTAAATATAAAAAGATATATATAAAATGATTGTTTATTAGGAGTTCTGTAAGTTCTGCCATTATTTAGAGTTCTGAAATGAACCCAACCCATATATATATATATATATATATATATATATATATATATATATATATATATATATATATATATATATAGAGTAGTAGTTGGGTAGAAGGTGGATTTTTCCTAGAAAGTCTAGGAAGCAATCAGAATGCGACACGTGACATTGAAAGATTTTAACTTAAAAGGCAATTATGTACTTTCACAATCTATTTTTATTTTAGGAAATTATCTTCAATAACTAACTATCCATAATGAAACCGATTTGCTCCATCAATTTTGGAATTTTTTGTTTTCGATTTCTGATCTCACTTAGTATTAATCATTCCTTCGTTTTCTTGCTCATAAGATTCATCACTGATCATATTTTTATACGGAGGGAAAAATCATGGCATCTGGATTCTGTCAGCATGTTCTTGGTACTGTGTTTTAACAGTTTGTTCTTGGTGATGTGTTTTAATAGCAAGTAGATTCATGCAGCTGTGTTTTATTATTCAGATTCATACAGTTGTGTTTTAACAGCAAGCAGATTCATACAGTTGTGTTTTAGCATTCAGATTCATACAGTTGTGTTTTAACAGCAAGCAGATTCATACAGTGCAGATTCATATAGTTGTGTTTTAGCATTCAGATTCATACAGTTGTGTTTTAACAACAAGCAGATTCATACAGTTATGTTTTAACAGCAAGCAGATTCATATAGTTGTGTTTTAGCATTCAGATTCATACAGATGTGTTTTAACAGCAAACAGATTCATACAGTTGTGTTTTAGCATTCAGATTCATACAGTTGTGTTTTAACAGCAAGCAGATTCATACGCTGTGTTTTACCATCCATGCTGGTAATGCTGGAGGATTTCTTGATGTTGTGTTTTAACAGCAAGCAGATTAATACAATGTGTTTTCTTGATGTGTTTCTTCATGAAGAATAGAAGAGAGAGAGAAAGAGAGAGAGAGAGAGAGAAAGAGAGAGAGAAAGCGAGAGAGAGAGAGAGAGAGAAAATCGCAAGAAATATGGGGTGGTTATGGAATGACAATTATTTCCATATTTAAAACAAGCTAAATGACTTATCTACCCCTGATCAATTAAATAATCATATTTTTAAGAAACACATATTACCAAAATGCCACCAAGATGATCTCAACCATTAAACACACCCATTGGATGACACAGATCGCTTCCTAGACTTTCTAGGAAAAACAAACTTTCCGTAGGATCCCCACTCTATGTATATATATATATATATATATATATATATATATATATATATATATATATATATATATATATAGGTCGAGGATCCTGTACAAAGTGGGACTTTTGTAAGAAGTGTGAGAAATAATTTGGGAGTGACAAGTGTCCTTTATCCTAATTAAATCAAAAGGGTATATTAGTAATTTGACTTTCTTATCATTTAATTGATTTCAAAGATAACTGCAAAAAAAAAAAAAAAAAAAAAAAAAAAAAAAAAACTTGCGATGAGTTTTTATAGGGATGAATTGAATTTTGAATTAGGAGAAATTTTAGGAAACATTATGCATCTGATTCTTTTATCTTCTTCATCATCTTTTAATCGCAACATCTTTTAATCATATATTGTTCATGACGTGGTGTTTTAAACATCTGGATACATTGTTCATGGCGTGGTGTTTTAAACATCTGGAGACATTGACTATGATTCAAGTCATGGTGTTTTATCAGGAGACATTGTTCATGGCGTGATGTTTTAAACATCTGGAGACATTGTTCATGGCATGGTGTTTTAAACATCTGGAGACATTGACTATGATTCAAGTCATTGTGTTTTATCTGACTCGAATTCCAGATAAAACACCATGACTTGAATCGTCTGTTTGTTTGATGATTTACAATGTTTTTTGGATTCCAGATAAAACACCATGACTTGAATCATAGTCATGGTGTTTTAAAATCTGGGAATATTTTGTATTGATAAAACACCATGACTTGAATCATAGATGTTCTGGGAATGTTGTGTATTGATAAAACACCATGACTTGAATCATAGATGTTTAAAACACCACGCCATGAACAATGTCTCCAGATAAAACACCATGACTTTGAATCATAGATGTTTAAAACACCACGCCATGAACAATATCTCCAGATAAAACACCATGACTTGAATCATAGATGTTTAAAACACCACGCCATGAACAATGTCTCCAGATAAAACACCATGACTTGAATCATAGTCAATTTATCCAGTTGTTTTAAAACACCATGCCATGAACCTGATTACAGTTCTCTTTATTATAATGTATGACGAATATGCAACCAAAGACCTCCTACAATTAAGGTGAATCATTAATTCCGATATTTAAGGAAAAAGGAATGAATGTAGGAGTTTTTTGGTCGTGTATGATATGGTTACCATATTTCAAACATTGAAAAAGACACTATTGCCCTTCAATTTTACATAAGGTCCCTCTAATTAAAACATAATTTACATTTTTATACCCTATTGATCTCAACCATTAGATCAAATATCCAATGGTTTAAAACACTTCTTACCCTTCTTACATTTTAGACACTTTTTACCATATCCCTACCCTATATATATATATATATATATATATATATATATATATATATATATATATATATATATATATATATATATATATATATATATATATATATATATATATATATAGAATTAGGTTCAAGAGTGAACAACTTCTTGAGAGTGAACTGAGTAAGCTAATCTTGACCCTTGATCATTTTTTAGATTAAAAGGGTAAGACTGACATTAGCCAAGTATGTTTAATTAAAATCCCTTAACTCTCTTTCTCTCTCTCATTTTTAGTTATTTCTCTATCATTTCTTTATCCATAGATTTTGTTTTAATTTTAACATTAATACTGTTTTTATTTTATTATCCATATATACAGATATCATAATATATTGTTTTAACTTTTTATAATTTTCAATAAATATTGAAAATTTTCTCTGAGATTGAAATTTTAATTATTTTTGGGCATTAACTCTTTTTTTAATATGTGATGAAGTTATTTATTTTTGCATACATGTGATATGTTTCGTTTTCATAATTTTTATATGAATCTACTCGTGCGCATGCATAATATACTATATGTTGTTAATATATACATATGTAACCATTTTTTTAATATAATACACAGATGTATAAAGACTGTACACATGTGTATAAACTAAAAATTGTGTATCTTATATAACCTGATAGTTAGCGAGACTGTGCACATGTGTATAAACTAACAGTTGTGTATCTTGTATAAACTGATAGTTAGCGAGACTGTACACACGTGTATAAACTAAAATGTTTGTATCTTGTATAAACTAATACTAGCGAGACTGTACACATGTGTATATACTAACAGTTGTGTATCTTGTATATACGGAAACTAGCGAGATTTTAGGGATTTTGATTATATTGTTTAATAAATGCAATTTACAAAAGACGCAAATACCCTTCTGTCAATTAATTTAAAAGGAGGTTACAACATTATAATTACAATCTTGCCATTGTTTAAAAATCTTTAGATGGTGTAATTCAATGGCCCAGATTAGTTCACACAATTCACTCTCAACCTAGTGTTCACTCTAGAACCATACCCTATATATATATAAAGACATACATTTCGTTAAAATATTCACGCATTTGCAAATAATGGTCTACTTATTTATAATGCCATTAAACAATAGACTACTTATATCTACACCATTGTTCACAAGAGGACTAGAACCTACACCCACTTGGGAATGAATATATTTATTATGGGTGGCAATTCTTGAATTACTGACCAAATCACGACATGATAAACAAGTTTTGGGTCGGCTAATACAACCTATTTAAAAAAAAACGGGTCATGTTCAGGTTGACATATTTAAAAACAAGTTGAGCTCGGGTTGATTCGTTTAACCAGACCAGCTACAAAACCGCAAAATAAATTCTTATATAGCTAGAGGCCTACTATCTTTAAAAATCTTCCATACAACACTTTCCATACAACACTATATATATGTAATATGTGACCTTAAGCACTCCACAAAGTCTTAGAATCACTCGTGAAATGGCGGGTGTTCGTCTTTCTCGGTTCTCACTTCAAATCTATAAAACAATTTTGATAATATTTCAAATTGTTTACAACACATCTCATGCATTTAATGGTTTCTCAACATTTGTTATTCCTAAGGAGAATGCTGAAAATGATGATAGGCCGGTCGTATCATCTGATTATATTGGTCAATCACTCTCATATCCGGCAGGTACTTCATTAACTCTATTTATATGGTATTCATAATGTGTTTTATTGTTGTTGATGCCATGCAGTGGCGAAACTTGAGATTTCCAATGGGGGGTCGAAAACGTATATGCCAAAAAATTTCTTTAGAACCAGTGGGTCGAAAACGTATATACCCAATCTATACGAAAACCACTACTGAGCGAAAAGTTCGTGGGTTGGGCGCCCCTCGGCCCCTTAATAGCCGCGCCCCTGATGCCATGTAGTTTTTTTTTTCAAATAATAATAATAAGATGGATTTTAGACCATTTTGAATATCCTTTCAGCAGAAAGTTAGTATTTTAGGTGTCATAGAGTGTAAAAGAGTAGAGAGATTGAGTTTGTGTATATTATGTATAAAAGAGAAGAGAGATGGGTCTGCATAAGTGTAAAAGAGTAGAGAGATTGAGTTTGTGTATACTAAAGATTTTTTAGTGTGTTATTAATTAAGGTGTGAATTGGGTGAGGTGGTCAACTTATTTAGGATTAAAAAAGGAGGGCTAGCTAAAGAATTTTAATTAGTCGATTGTTTCCTTAAAAAGTATTTCAATTAACCAATGGTAAATCATTTTAATCAATAGTTTTAGATAACTGATTCATTCCTAATTAAAAGATTTTTATAACCCTTTTTTCTAAATTAAATGGTTCTTAATTGTCAAAAGAGATTCATACTCTAAAACGTAATCTTTGAACATGATTAGAATTTTTACATTTTTATGCAATGTATTTTTTTCTTAATATAAAGATAATTAAAATCTTTTTGATTTCTTTTGTTTTATATTATGATACTTATATCTATAGAGAAAGTTTAAAATACAAAAGTCTCGTGCGAAATGTACGCAACCATTAAATAACGTGCGTAATCATACATATAACATGCACAATTAGGTTTTACTCATCCATGAATTGTGTTTTTGTCCATGTATGATTTTGTGTTTCAACCTATGCGTGATTTTTTTATTATCACATGCGTAATTAGGGGTTACTCATGCGTGATTTTTGTGTTTGTCCATGCGTGATTTTATGTTTAACTTATGCGTGATTAGGGTTTGAATTTTGTAACGTGCGTAATGTACAAATTAACATGCGTAATTAAATCGTGTACTTTTCGCACGTTAAGGAGCTATTGTACCCAATAAATAATGTGATTACAAGATATATGATCTCAATACATAATTTTTTAATCTAAAAAGGTGGATAAACACGCTAAAGCATGTGCTGATAACCAACATGCGTTTGTCCCATTCGCCTTCGACACCTTTGGCTCATTAGCTCCAGAAGCTATCCGTTTGTTGATTAGGGTCCAAAAGATTGTCCACAGCAGTTGCTCATCAACAGGGGGCCAGGGGTTTGTCTTTAATAGGCTAGGGTTTGCTATTCAGAAAGGGGTAGCGGCGCAACTTGTTGCTCGCTTACCTGCGATATTGATGTAACTCGGCCAGTATTTTATATATAAATAAAATGATATTAGTTAAAAAAAAATGTTGTATTAGTTAATTGTAGTCCATTTATTATAAAAACAATAAGTTTGTAAACTAGAAATAAATTTGTGCGCAGGTGGAGACTTTGGAAATGGGGCAATTGATCTCGGAGGATTAGAAGTGTATAATGCTTTGTACTTCAAGAAAATATGGGAAACACACAGTGGTGGTCCAAAGGGTTTTGGTGTGTCATTTTATGAACCAACTTCCATCCCATTTGGGTTCAATTTGATTGGTCACTATTGCAAACCAAACTCTATGGCCATGTTTGCAGTAGTTCTTATAGCTAAAGACACCACAGGTGATCCATCACAGGGTGCCTTAAAGAGTCCCATAGACTACACTCTTATTTGGACTAGTAAAGGTTTGAATGTAAGTCAACGAGAAGATGGATACATTTGGCTCCCAGTCCCACCGGACGGTTATAAAGCCATTGGTCACATTGTCACGACTTCACCTGAAAAACCCTCACTTGACAAGGTTAGGTGTGTTAGATACAACTTCACGGATTTAACCAAGGTGGACAAATGGATATGGGGACATAAGACGCGTTGGGGTTTGAGTATAGTCCATTTGCATACTACAAAACCAAAAACTAGAGCGCTAAGTGTTCCAACAGGCATGTTTTTGGCGCGAAATGGCTCGAATACACATGAGTTAGCGTGCTTAAAGATGGTCAAGACCGACCCTTATTCTGCTATGCCCAATTCCTTACAAATTAGAACAATGATCAATGCTTATGCTCCATGGGTCTATTTCCATCCGCATGAGCAATACTTTCCATCCTCAGTTTTGTGGTTCTTCGAAAATGGGGCTGAGCTACACCAACACGACCAACCTCCAAGGCTTGTGATCAACGATGGCGATAACCTTCCAAACAATGGTACCGTGGATGATGCCTTTCTAGACCTTCCACAAGATCAACCTTCCAAAGAAAGGTTACAAAAAGGGTTTTTGCCTAATGCAATCGCTTACATACATGTGAAACCCGCGCTAGGGGGAATATGTACTGATCTTGCCATATGGTTGTATTATCCTTTCAATGGGGGAGGGAAGTTTCAACTAGGACCTTTCACCATAGATTTAGGAAAGATAGGGGAGCATGTTAGCGATTGGGAACATATAACATTAAGGGTCGATAACTTTCATGGGACTCTAACTGCGGTCTACCTATCTCAACACGCTAAGGGAAAATGGTTAACGCCTAGCGAATTCGAGCTCATGAATGGAACTAGACCAGTGGTGTATGCATCTTTGCATGGTCATGCACATTACTCTACTCCAACTTCTCATGTACATGTGGCTGGCATTCTTGATTCAAGTGACATACAAATGTTATATGATGAGCTTCAAATAATGAGCGATTCAAGAAAATCATCAATGTTCAAGGAGGAAAGCTTTTTTGGGTTTGGTGCTAGGGATGATGTTGCAAAAAGCAACAACGTGATGGATATCGCATCAACCTATAATGTTATTTGTGTTGATTACATGGAATCAGGTATTGAACCATGGTTAGATTATACAGGGAGATGGGGTCCTAAGATTACATATGAATTTACAGAAGAGATGATGATTATTGCGGACAGTTTTCCACATATAGTGAGAAAACTGGTCATTAAACTTTTGCGAAAGCTCCCTCCTGAGTTGCTTGGAGAAGAAGGACCTCAAGGCCCAAAAATGAAAGAAAGTTGGACTGGAGATGAGAGGGTATGATAATTCATAACCGGCAAATGTAAAAAAAATGTCATTTGTTTGTTTAATTATTTTAATATAAGTTAAAATGAATTAATGAACAAGCCTTTATCCCCCATAGTAATATTAAAGGTCAGAAAGTTGAATCCTACAATTTAAATTACATTGACTTTTTTTTTGGAAATCCAATCAAGTGATATTGCAACACACATGAACTTTATGGTATAAATAACTAGGTCTATATCCTGTGCGTGTTGCGACGCGCTAAACTGAATCGTTGTGGGTTTTAACATTTTACTTATACTAATGAAGTTGATACAAAAGGCTACTGCAGTGGTCGAATAGCTTATAACTAATACCCGTATATACACAACTGCTTATGTGAATGATCATGAATCAACTACATTTAATCTAGCTACTTATGTTTAAGTTCAAGCCATACATCTTTTCTTTTCTTTTTTTTTTTTTTTGTGTTTTGACCAAAACCTTCTGGTTGCTAATATGAAGTTTAAAAGTAAGGCAATTGATTTTTAGAAGCTACATATCTATTTTATTATCAAATATGGTACAAAACAGTAAAAATCAAGTAAAGTGAATGATAAATTTTAGTTATTAGTTTTGAAAAAAAAAAAAAAAGTTATAGCAATGATAGTTTGGTAGTCACATTTGGTCCGGTAAAAACTTCATTAAAACCCATTGAGCTGGGATATTAATTTGAGTTGCATCTGTTTTTTATAAGCGCTTTTTGCCATTAACCACTCTCTAAAATGGCACAATTTTTAATGAAGCGTCTTCAGAATAATCATAAACGTTTATTCTCTACCGATTAAAGGAGTCAAACTTATGTCTCAATTAGTGAGTGTGAGTTAGCAGTCTAAAAATATATATATAAAAAACCTCAACTTTAATAATATAATCCGATCGCTCACGCTTGGCTCCGCCCATATTGTTAAAAAAACAGTAAGGATTGAAAACAAATTTTCTTTCTAATAGTCTTTTAACTCTTTTTTTTTTACAAAGTAATTACCATATTTACTAAAAGAAATGTATGAATTGTTATGTTTGAGATACTATTTTCAACATTTTTTTATAGTAATATACAGGCATTTAATATTCGATTTGATACATAACAAAAGAAGCAAGAATGTCGGGGGAATGGCCAAAGCAGGGACAACCATGCTAGAACACAGGCAAGCAATTAAATTATTCATTATTGTTTTTTAGGGTTGAGATCCTGTATAAACAGTGCTAACCGTAAGAAACGTAAGAATAGATCTGAACCATTGATAGTTTAAATCAAGGGTTGGGTTGATTATAAATAGAACCCTTATAATTAAATATGGGTCCATGAGGTTTAGTCACTTTTGTCATTTTAGTTAGAGTAAACTGTCATTTTGGTCCCTGCCATTTGGTCCCTGAGGTTTGAGTTTTGGACCAAAATGGCAATAAAAGTGAAACCACAGAGACCCAAATGCAAAAGGTTTGAGTTTTGGACTAAAGTGGCAAAATTGACCAAACCTCAGGGACCAAAATGGCAGTTTACTCTAATTAAAAATTAGCACTAACAAGTTAGGGGTAATTTCGTAAAATTGCTAGTCATTTGACCATTTTCAATTAAATACAAGTTTCATCAAGGTTTTCTAAACTAAAATAACTTTTATATACTTCATTATTTTTTTAAAAAAAATACCATAAAATCAAGTATTTTTTATCTTTAATATGAGTATCATATTGCTATACTTTTTTTATTTATAAAAGTAACTTTTAAAAAAGTTACCAAAAGTTGTTTTATAATTGTGCTGATAATGTGCTGATTATGTGTTAATTACAATATGATACAAACAAACACCAAAAGTAGATATAATCAGCACATCTGATGTGCTGATAATGGAGAACGATTGAGGATGTTGTGCTAATGTCGTTTATGTTGATAATGGAGAACGATTGAGGACGATGTGTTGATAATGGAGAACGATTAAGGATGTTATGCTAATTATATAGTGTTGTGATGATTATATTTTTTATGGTGGTTCCTACAGGTTGGTTCGATCATGAATATGTTAAAAAAATCAAACTTTTATTTGAATTAAACTTGCATGAATTTAGAGATGTTTTAATAATTATTTTTAATTAGTTATAAATAAATATGGTGAAAAGGTCTAAATTAACCCTAAACTAATTTTTTATTGAGGGACACTTGTCAATTATGTGTTGATTCTTATGGTTCTTACAAACATAAATGTTTGTATTTGATCTCATTCCCTTGTTTTTTATACATCAAATAAGATTATATTAATTTATTTTATTTTAAAATTTGATCATGATATTTGAACTTATGCACGTTTAAGTTTAAATAGCTATTAGGTTATAAGCCGTGTATTACACGAGTTGAATAAATGTAATTTTATATATTAAAAAGTTATACGTATATAAACTATATGTATTGTACGAATTGAATAAATGTAATTTTACATACTAAATAATAAAAATATTATATCTTTAAAACCATGTATTTTCCTATTTATCCCAATTTGATTTACTAAACTCCTCTTTATTCGAATTTTATTTTTAAATAAACATTCTTTTAGGAAGTTTAATTGTATTAGTTATGAAATTCTTTGATAATCTGATATCAAGATTTTAAAATCTGAATGACTAAAAGTAAATATATTATAAAATTACGGTTTTGCCACCAGTTTAAAATAAAAAAAATACGGTTTTTGTAACACCCTAAAATTCGAATTATTAAATTCGTTAGCATGTTGCCATGTTTAATAAAAAGAGATACAATAACTAAGTTAATAAACCTAGTTAAATGCCTATTAGATAAGCTAAATGATGAAACTTGTGGCATTTATGATAGTAAGTTAAACTTGAGGGACTTAGAGTGCCAAACTTGGAAGTTTAATCTATTAAAACAAAAATCACACACACACCCACACAACGTGTGCGTGTGATCGAGCAGGAGAAAAGGGGAAGGGGTGTAAACCCTAACCCACATGAAATCATCAAATTGGAAAAGGATTTGAGGGTTAATTGGATGCATGAACCAAGATTTATGATCACTCAAGCGTTCTTGACACCAAGTAAGTCGAATTTTGCATATTGGTGATGTTTGATTTAGTGGGTTTAGTGTAATTCGTGAATGTAATGCTAAATCTAGTATGAATGATGGTTGCTATGGCTGTGTAGACATCAAGATATGTTAAATTTTGAATATGAACATGGATTAGGCAAAACCCACTTGCATGTCAAGGAATGGCTAGAAATTTTGAGGTTTCTACATGTTAATTTGGTTGTTGTTGATGATCTTGTTATGAATAATTGATGTCACAACCATATGTTCATAGTTAGGATGAAATATCGTTATGAACTTGATTGATTGTTAATAAGCTATGTGAAGAATTAGTAGGAATCACGCTTTAAAAGCTTGTACATAATGTGTTACAAATGCGAAACCCGCCAAGTGTTCGATGAAATGCCTAAGAGAACAAATTGTGAAATTATATGAAAGTTGTGGGTAAGTATGTATAGAAAGTGTTTGTAGTCGTTAGCAAAATAATATGTTAAGTGTGCTTACGGTGGAGTTCATATGAGAATTCGGATTGAATGTATGGTGTGGTAAAATTATGCATTAGGAACTTGTACCTTATGCTTCAATGGTATGATGCTCGCCATGTATTTGATGCGCTAGATTTATGGTAATTAAAAGTGAATGCGTATGAGTGTGAAATGAATAGCTTATTGGTAAACGATAATGTTGGAGTTATGTCGTGAACGTATGTAAGATAATAACTTTGATTAAGTGAATGTTGAACAATGTGGTTGTTAGTTCATGTTTATCTATGATAAAGTTCGACTATTAAGAGTCTATATAGTTAAAAGTTGGAAATGGATGTGATATGAATGAACATGCGGACTAACTATGATATGGGCATAATGACTTGAAAGGATAGGAATCCCAAATTGACATGGACTCAAGTATGGAAAGCTAACGGGTCAAGCGGAGGTGAGGAAGCAAGCATGAACACTAACACTTAAGGTAAGTGATTCCGTAATCACTTCTTAGTTGTTTATGTAATGTTATATGCAATTTAATTATTTGTGATAATTGAGGTCGAATAGGAATGAATTGTATGATGTCAATGGAGTATTAAACAGATTTTAGTTTTGATCCGAGCAAGGTAGGTGTGATTAAGAAATAGTAGCTAAGTAGTGGAATTGGTTACTTATGTAAGAAATTCCTTTGTTATTAAGGATAGAGCATAGTTGACTAAAATGCCCTTGATAGGTATATCGGGCAAACGACCTTAGAAGTCGTTTGGAAACAAGCTATTCGATTAGAGTAATGTCTTGGACAAGTATGAAAGCGAAGTATTGGGTTTGGTATGTCATAGTCCACTTAATGCGCAAATACCCATAACGGGTCAAAAATAAGCCTTTGAGCGAAAATGGGTTAATAAGAGGATGCAAGACGTCCGAGAATTTAATCTTTTATGATAGGTGCCAATGAAATTATTAAAGTTCATATGAGATTGAGGTCAAATAAACAGATTATGTTGATAAATGCACGAACGGGTCAATTAGTTAGAAAATGATAATATGTCGAATGCACGTAAGTTAAGAATTTCCTTAATCCGGAGGTAGGATTTCAAGTTAATATGATAGAATGTGAATTTACAAGCATGTAGGAAGAAACGGGAGGTTAAACGGGTAAACGGTTTAAAAGTTATGCGAGTTTTAGTGGGCGTTTTGTATCTGCACCCGGAGTATGGAACGCCGGGTTTGGGAGTATGGAACGCCGGGCAGAAACCCAAACGCCCATGCTTCACTGTCAAACGCTGGTTCCATGTTAAAGTGAACGTCGGGGTGTTCCAAACAAGCCTAGATCACTTTCCTTGAGTTCCTTTGATGTGTGT
The DNA here is from genome assembly GCF_002127325.2 of Helianthus annuus. Classification (NCBI taxonomy): domain Eukaryota; kingdom Viridiplantae; phylum Streptophyta; class Magnoliopsida; order Asterales; family Asteraceae; genus Helianthus; species Helianthus annuus. Next base: position 5,843,125 of record NC_035436.2, read on the forward strand.
AAAGCTCCATGTGTTAGGTTTATGATCCGGAATCATCACGTAACCTTCCACCACTACCCTACATGTATATGTGCATCAAAGTAACATGTCTCGATACAAATTCGATACTAAAACATGTAAATATTAACCACTTAGGCGTACCAAAAGCATATGCATCGGATATGTACGTATGTAGGTATGTATAAATATGATTGTATGTAGATATGTAGGTGCGTATGATCAGACGTATGAATATATGAATGCACGAAGTAGGATTTATCGTCTATGAAAAGAATGGGACAGGTATGCATGTATACATGGTTTCAATACGTTTGAGTATGGACATTACTAATGATGTGCTTGAGATTGAAATGTAATGCAGGAATGAGAACGTCAGACTCTTGTAGAATTGAAGCCGAACCTTGAAGCCGAACTCGGAACAAAGGAATCCGAGAGGATAGTCGAATGAATCAAAGTTTATGTTGTCGAATGTTATATGATTTTTAATTTGCATCAGATTATTGTTGTATGACGTTGTCAATGACTAATGGTTAAGTTGTATGTGTCGTCCACAGGTACTACACGGATTTCTTCTGCTGCTAAGGAAGCGAAGCGGACGTAGATCGAGTCAAGAGCAAGGATTGTACGGATAGATCGGTCACATAGTTGAAGTATATAATGTCTAGAAATCTAAATTTTAGTATGAATGTTGTGAATTCTTTTATAGAACGTTTAACATTTTTAGAATTTGGAACCTTCGTGAAAGTAATGTCGTTAATAAGGAAAGAAATTTTAAAGCTCTTTTTCCGCTGCGGCATTTTTAAGGTTAAACGTGTTAGGGTGTAACAGTTTTCCCATCGGTTTAAAATTACGATATCACCCTCAATTCAAAATTAGGTTTTTACCCCAGTGCAAAATAAAAATATGATTTTCCCCTAGCTAAAAATTACGAATTTACCCTCGGGAAAAAAATTTGATTTTTCCCCAGGTAAAAGTAAAAATATGACTTTGCCCCCAGCTAAAAATCATATCAAGGAGCTGCCTAACACTCGCTCATTAGTCCTTACAAATTACTGTTTTGCCCTGAGCTCAAAATTACAATCTTCTCGGCGTTTTACTATTTCTTTTTAGCAAAACTATAGTAGTTTCTTTTTTAATTGGTTGAGAATCACGCCCCGCAACGCGGGCGGGGCATCACCTTGTTAATATACATATGACAAAAAATATTGTTTTTTTATTAATATCATTATTAGCAGTGTTACTTGTATTATTATGTTCTAATTATAATTGCTACCATTAATATCTTTTTATTTTAATTATTATTTGTACAGATATAAATAATAATTATCTATAATTATGTAGAAGAGATTAAACTAAATAATATTTCGTAGGAGATTATCTATAATTAATTAGAAGATATTAAACTAAATGATAATAGTCTATAGAGTACATGGCCTAATATAATGACAAGTGTCCCAAACATAGTTTCTTTTATTATATAGTTAAATTAGATTAGATACTCTATACTCATGTTACAGACCATTAGATATATATAACAAAATTCACTACTAAAATAGTCGAACATGATTTGATCCTCTAAAACTATGGGGTATGGGGTTTGAGTTGGGAAAATACGCTCAAGCCATCACCCCGGGTAGGCTTGGGTTAGGGCGTGGCCCTTGGTGCTTGGGTTTGAAGTCGGGCGTGGGGCGGGCTAGCGGTCCGATGTGGCGACCTGCTATTCGCTTTGTTGGCCATGTCATAGCGGGTGTTTGAATTTTAAATTCTAACCGTTTGGCTTCACCCCAACCCCCAACAGTCAACATTTCCTATAAATGTAACCCCAACACCACCGGCTACCCCATCCCAAACCATCGTTGTCCACCGCTACCCCCACTTGATCGAACCCGCTACCCCAACCCACTTGACCGATGGCCTCTTGGACCCACGAAGAAGAGCTAGCTCTCGTCACAAGCGTCGTTGACGCTATGAAGGGGCGACAACCCGGCCAAACACGATATTGGCCGGAAGCCTTCGCAAGCTACTGACATAACGTCGGACATGACCGGCACAACTTAAACGCGTGCCAACATAAATGGCGCGAGCTACGGCCCAAGCTTGATCGTTTCAAGGCCTACTACGAAGCCGTTTCGAGCGGTGAGTTAAGCCACGAGGACCGGGTGGCGGTGGCGAACATTGAGTTTCAGGGCAAGGAGCGAAGACCGTTCGACAAGCTCGCGCTTTTTTAAATTTATCTAACGCTCTAGGTTTTTTTTATTTTGTAATCGTTTTTAGGTTTTTTGTAATTTTTAGGTTTTTTTTTTGTAATTTTTAGGTTTTTTTTAATTTTGTAATCGTTTTAGGTTTTTTTATTTTGTAATTAATAAAATTTTAGGCTTTTAATGTTGTGTGTATTTTTTTAATTTTTTGTAATTTTTTTAATAAACTACCAAGCCACGCTCCAACCCAAGTCCCGCCATACTCCACTGACACATCACTCACCGATAGGGGGGGGAGACTTCAACTCCACGTGTCAACTCATACCCCTAACCTAAACCCCACCATACCTTACGTTCTAATTAATGTGAGAACTTACCAAACAACAAAAGAAAATTTGAGCTTTTAAATATCCTTTGGAAGAGACATTTTTTTCAAACATCCAACGAAAATGTTATTAAATTCAACATAAGACTACATGGATGAAGAGACATTTAATTTCTCTTTTTTTAAACCGAACATAACGTGAAAAAAAAAATTAAAAATAAATGTTAAATCTTATTTCTATACACTTATGGTTGCAAAAATCGTTAGGCGCTCCCTGGTCGGTTAACCAGAAAGTTGAGAGTACTCAGCCTAGGCGGAGAGTACTAGGAGTACTCGAACATGTTAAATTATAAAGAAATTAATTTTTGGAAATTAAATATATGTCAAATAACATAAATTTACTAGTACCTATTACAAAATACGTGAAAATGATATTCATTCTTTAATATGATAGGCATAGAAATTATGTTTTATTATTTTTTAAGTCAAACTCGGCCCCGAGTTAACCTACTAGATAAGATTTTGGTCGAGGTTGACCGCGTTTGACCGATTCCGAGTAATTAGGCGGAGTGAAAGAAAGTCGCCTCGGCTGCTTACCTTGTAGCGACTACTCGGCCTTGGAAACCTTGTTTTACAACCATGTATACACTACAATTTCCATGTCAGGGAAGAGTGCTAGACAGAGACACCCAGGCACTTTCCTATTGCCTCGGGCAAAATACGATTTTACACCTGCTTTAAAATTATGAATATGTCCCTGTTTAAAATACGAATTGGCCTCTAGTTTAAAATTACAATATTGTCATCATTTCAGCTTTTGACAAATTACGATTTCCCACCAGTTCAAAATTACGCTTTTGCCCATAGTTCAAAATTAGAATCTTACTATCTTGCCATCGTTTTAGTTTTTTAGTAAAATTATGAAAGTGTTTTGTTTTAATTAGTTGACTTGATGTAATTTTTTTCGTGTCTCACAGATGTATGGCACTCGCTTATTAGTCCTTACAAATTCAGTTTTGCCCCTAATTCGAATTTGTAGTCTTGCTATCGCTCATTGGTCTTTCTTGTCTCTCATTCTCGATCAACAAACTTGGTAATAATATTTAGCTCGTATTAGAGTAACCAAATGATAGTAATCGATAGTTAGAACTAATGCACTAAAATAGTTTGAAATTAAGAGTTAATGAACATTTGAAGAGGAAAAAATAATTTCATTCCTATAACTGAATAATTAATAGAGGAAAAATAAATATAATGATATACAATTATAGATTATTAAAAACAAAATCCCATAGATGGGTTAACAAATGAAACCATATATTAAACGTGTGTGTTCAGATTAACTCGTTCATTATGCGGGTTGTGTTCTATTGACATGTGTAACAAACAAAAATAGTCGGCCCTTAATTTTAATTGTTAATTTAAGGGTTCCTTGTGGACAATAACATACAATAATCCGTAGATCAGATTATTGTTAAAAAAAATATATATAGTGATAATCAATGATAGTTAATAATATAGTCAACCAAAGTCAAATTGGTCAGACTCAGTCAATCACAGTCAAATTCGGTCAGCCACAATCAAACTTGGGTCAAATACATCAGATAATACTTGGTTACTCATACATGGTCAAATATACTAATAACAGGTTAAACATGGTCATGCTTGATTACCCATGGGCATAATTGGTCAAACAAAATCACACTAAGTCAAAGATGTTTATACTTCGTCAAATGCACTCTAAACTTGTCAAAAATTACTATATTTGGTCAAACATAGTCATAATTGGTCAATCGATTCAATCATAACCGTGCTTAATAAAAAACGGCCATAATTCGTCAAATATGCCAAAATTTAGGTGGTGTTTGTTTTTTTGGAAGAAGAGCTTCCTGGCCTCTTCTGTCTGCAAGACGCGGGAAGAGGTTTAGCCTCAGAAGAGTGTTTGTTTTTTTTTTTCGAGAAGTGCTTTTAACCTCTCCCCAACCTCTTTTTGGGGAAGAGATGAGAGGTAAGCTTCTCCAAGCAGAGGTTTACCTCTTCTTGGCACCACCTCCACCTCCACCCCTGCTCCGCCCCTGCTCCGCCACCACCACCACTGCTCCGCCACCATCATCATCATCATCATCACCACCCCTGCTCTGCCACCACCACCACTGCTCCTCCGCCACCACCACCCCTGCTCCGCCACCGTCATCATCATCATCACCACCCCTGCTCCGCCACCACCACCACTGCTCCGCCACCACCTCCGAAACCCCCACCTCCGAAACCACCTCCGAAACCCCCACCTCCGCCTCCACCTCCGAAACCCCCACCTCCGCCTCCACCTCCGAAACCCCCACCTCCGCCGAAACCCTAAATCGAAACACCCCAAAACGATCAGAAACGAAACCCCCACCTCCGCCTCCACCTCCGAAACCTCCACCTCCACCTCCGAAACCCCCACCTCCGCCGAGACAGATCTGTTAGAGAGAGAGTAGAGACAGATCTGTTAGAGAGAGAGTAGAGAGAGAGTGGTGGTGATGATGGCGGTGGTGATGATGACGGTGGTGAAGTGGTGGCGGTGGTGAAGTGGTGGCGGTGATGATGATGGCGGTGGTGCAGATTGTAGAGAGAGAGTAGAGAGAGATCAGTGTGTTGTGTGTGTGTTGGTGAAGAGGTTTTATATAAAAAAAAAAACAAACCCTCTTCTCCTTGCAGACTGCAGACATTTGGTCCACCTCTTCTCCTGCAGATGTCTGCAGATGTGGCCTGCAGCAGAAGAGGTTTTCGTGCAGAAAAAACAAACAGCACCTTAGTCAAGCATAAGTGCATAACAATATTTGATCAAACATGGTCATGATTTGCCCTACATTAACCATAGTTTGTCAACAGTATGACCATAATTACTCATGTACTTTTTTATTTGAACGGCAAATATGGATAACTGACGGACTACTGGAGTATCATTGTGCCATCAGCGGAACCACCTGATCATATCCATCTCCACTAGGCATAATGCTTGTACACAAATTCAGAAGGAAACCCAATAAATATGGGAAAAACCCCTTTGTGGGAATCGAACCCAAGACCTATTGATCCTAAAGTCTTATCCCACCCCCAAAATGCCACTAGGCTATAAAGCCAAGAGCAATTAGTCAGGTAATTAATTAAACACTTGAACATAGCCATATATGCTTAACATAGTAATATCTGGCCAAAAGCAACCATACTTGATCAAATATGTTCATATTGATTAAACATATTAACACTTCTTTCAACACAATCAAAACTAGTTAATACAGTCTTTTTTTTTCAAATATATCTCCTTTTATATAATTTTTTAATCAATATAATCCCAAACTGAACAGTCAAAATATTCCCAACTAAACTTTGGGTTTTGAAGTATTACCAAGCATGCTAGTTGTTACGTTGTTTTACACTTGTTACTTGCCATTTATAGCATTTTAATGCCTAAAATATTATTAATTCATATTATTATACTTCATGTATGGCTTATTACTAAAAAAACTGAATCGAGTAACTTTTATTATTCCTAGTAAAAGTAATCCACATTAAGGCTACTTAGGGGTTGTTTGTTTATCTTTTAATTAGGCTCTTAATGGTTCAGATCTCTTACTCATTCAACACTTAATGATTTAGACCGTTTGTTTCGCGAGCAGATGTCTGAATGGTTCAGACATTTGCCTCTGAATGGTTAAGTTTTATACTGAGTCTGAATAGTTAAAACCTCTAATCTGAATTGGTCAGACATATGCCTCTGAACGGTTAAGCATTATACTAGCTCTTAATGGTTCAGACCTCTTACTGGTTCAGCACTTAATGGTTCAGACCTCTTACTAATTCAGCACTTAACCATTCAGAAGTTGTCAAACGGCCCCTTATTCATATGCTAGATTCTTGACTCGTGTACTACACATTACATGTAATAATTAAAAAAATAAGAATTAATGATATATTATAAATTTATAATCTACAAATCATTTAATTCAGTTACAAATCCCTCAAAAGTTTTTTAGACAACATTAGATTTCTTACTCGTAATATTACCATCTTTATCAACAATCAACAAGTTAAGTACATCTTTACTTTTCACTTTAGAAAACCACGTAGTGAAAACACTAGTTATTAATTTTAAAAACAAACCAACTATGGATGGCGATTGTCCTTGAATTTTATTTATCGTTATCGCGAAACATACAACAAGAAAATATTTCTTCTTTGATCTCGTGTATTACACTGGGGCTGAATAAATTATAGGGTAAATTACATTTTTCATCCTTTATGTTTATACCAGATTGCAATAGATGACCTTTAACTTCAATAATTACAGTCATGGTCATTTATTTAGAAAACTTGTTACACATTTCGTCCTTTAGTACTAACCAGGTTAAAAATTTAAGTTAAGCCTGGCTATAGGTACCTCATGTGCACCTCATGTGAGGGCATTTCTGTCTTTTCAGACTTTGTTTCTTCTCCCTTATGAAACTCCTCTTTCTCAAAAACTCACACTCCTCAACTCAGACTCCTTTCTCTTTCTCAAAACAACCCTCACACAACTAGTATAGGCGGTGTACACCACCACTGCCATCTCCACCCTCACACAACTAGTACCCTAGATCAGATCAAGCCCTAAACCCTACCATCTAGAAACCCAAACCCGAATCTGAATGACGAAAACCAAATTGAGCCCATGTTTAACCTAAATCAGAACCATAACGTCAAATATGGGTCGCCCGAGAGCCTAAACCGGACTGAAGTCGTCGGATAGATACCAAATCGAGCCCATTTTTAACCTAAATCAGAACCATAACTACCAAATCAAGCCCATGATCTCGTTAGATACCCTAGATCAGTGAATTGAACTGAAATCGCTGGATCTTGTTATCGCCGGATCTGGACTAAAGTCGCTGGATTTTGGAGTGTTCTTGCCGGAAAAAACGGTGTGCGGTAGTCGTGGGTTCTTTCGAGGATCTAATGGGCGCTGAAGGCTGAGGGAGGTTGGAGACGACCAATGATGGTCTTGGTTACTGACTCATGTGTGCGTTTGTCTATTTCAAGGTGAAAAGGTGTTGCCGGAAAACATTGCAGGTCACCTGTGATGAGAGAGAGACAGTGAAAGCTTTTAGTGAGGGATTGAGAAAGAGTATCTATGTTGTTTTATTAATTTTTTAAATTTTATATTCTTTTATTTATTAAATGCTATAAATAATTAAGTTAAAAGACTAAAATGCCCTTATATGAATAAACTTAACATAAAATTTTAACCTGGTTAGAGTCAAAAGACGTAGGATGTAATAGTTTTCTAAATAAAGGACTGTGACTGTAATTATTAAAATTAAAGGTCATCCGTTGCAATTCATTACAAACATAACGAATGAAAAGTGTAATTTACCCTAAATTATACATGTTAAATGAAAGAGTATACGGTTATTTTAAATTCAATTATTTTTGTTAAATATATGTTTTTTGTACAATCTAAACATATTATTAAATTAATAATAAACTTGTCATTAAAGGAGGATCATATTGAAAGATTTTAAATCATATAATTAAAATTATAGATAATAACGAAATTAGTTTGAAATAATTTAGTTATAAATTTAGATTGAAATTACATAAATTACCATAAAATACGATATTGAATATTTAACTTATAACAAAAATTGTATTCATTATTAAAAATCTGGAAATAATTAATTTTATATTTACAATTAATGTTATACCTGTATTATCTATTAATTATTAAAAAGATATTAATCTATACTATATAATAAAAGAAACCACTTTAGGGACACTTGTCATCATATTAGCCATCTCTTATAGATAATTATATTATGATATAATTTAAAAAAAATATACTCTGAATAATTAATATTAATTTATAAATAACTACACTTTTATTTTATACAAACATACAAGTACCTTTCATATTGAATCATCCATTTGAACAGTTTATTTAATTATTCGTTTAAATACAAGTAAATAATTTGTTTTTCTTTTTATTTTAAACTTATTGTGCTTTTTATCTTTTTCCAAACTTCATATTATATTACTCAAAAGTTTACCCGTCTTCATTTTTTGGACAATATTCCAACCAAATAACTCTGTGTTTGAAACATAATATATAATTTGTTTATATGTCATTAATAACTTTTTATTTATAATTGTTCTTTTTAACTCGAAACATTGAAAAAAAAAAGGGTAATGCACGGTACCCCTGACCGCGGAGGGGATAACCCCTCCCAGGCCGCCACCCGACAAACTCGAAACATTGATAGATATTATTTATATTGATTATTTATTAAGCTAATAAACTATTTAAGAAATATCATATATTGGTTTGGTTGATGAAATTAATGAATACGAAGAGTTGCATAATTGTTTTTCTTATTTGACATCTATTAATGCCTTTCAAAAAAAAAAAAATTGGCATCTATCAATCTTTCTCATAAAAATATTTACCGATATTCTATATTATTACATAAATAATCTTATAATACAATTTATTGTTTTGCATTCTCAATATACAAGCAAATGTAATAGAATCAAACGCTCAAATTTGTTGTTCTTCTGTAAAACCTACCAACACCATACATCGATTGACGACTTACATTTTTAAAATATATGTAACACACGTAAAAAAACAAACAACTATTTTTTAGGTGACAAGGAAAGAACATTTCATCTAGCATTTTTGATGGTATGATATATATATATATATATATATATATATAATCTTATACACGTATACATTATTAATGTGCTTTTTAACTTTAATTTTTCAAAAAAACAAAAGTTAACTATTTCTTATAGGTTGTACCCCCGACAATGCTTATACCAACACTACCGAGATGTCTAAATTTAAAAAGTTTTGTTGGATTCTCATAGATCCAATATGATACTTAAAACAACAAATTCTAACAAGATATTACCATCATCAAATTTTTCGAAATCTATTACGTATGATCTAAAAAATAGAACACCAGCAACACTATTTACCAAGTAAACAGTATTTACAAATTTATGAATTATTTGTATATTTTCGTAATACAATCATATTCTCACCGAGTCAGTGCCTTAACTCTAATGCATTTTATGTCTCTTGGTTATTAAAATTTATTTGTAATCTAAGTTACTTATAGCTTTAAAGTTTATACAAGTTTTATTTATTACACCCGTGTGTCACACGGGAAATAACCTAGTATTAATTAAAATAAAATGTGAGTAAATATTATAAGGTTGAAGATTAAAATGTCACGTATCATATTAACTGTAATCCTTATCAGAAGTTAGATTACGATTATACAAAATACTAAGAATCACATACAATATAAAGTATGATTAAACATTTGCTATTTTTACAAATAATCTAATCTAACAGGGAAATATTTGTGTCGATAAGTTTGATTAATTAATATTTATTTGGTTTAGTTATTTTCATTGTAATGGGAAGTTAATTCTGTTTTTTCTAAAGTTATTTTTATTTAATCATATAAACTGTTTTTATATTGTTATTAGATTAAGATTAACATCAAATATCTTTCAACTATTAACTATTTTTTTAAAGATCTGATTATAAAAGAATTATTAAACTTAATAGTTAGCGTCGAATTTGAAATGTGTAGCATAAGGTGTTTTTGCCAAATTAATGGAAGAAAAAATAATTAATATGCGGAGTTATAAACTATTTATTGTTTGACCACTATATCATTTTCTTCGTTTTCATCTCACATTAAGTTTTTTTCTCAAATTATTCTTTTCATATATACATATTGATATACAAACACATATTAATTATGATATCAAATCATGTAATAAGATTTCAATCAATCATTTCTACTTTAAAAACCAAATTGTTAGATATTTGATTTTTCATACCTCATTAATATATATTATTTAATAAAGTATAAAAAAATCATAAACAGTTGTTATGACTGCTAAAACTTATGAGAAAATTTTATTATGGAATTATATGTTGTTGTGACCATTAAACTTATGAGAAAGTTGATGATGTAGTTCCTCTAATCAATAGACCAGACCAAATGGTTTCTTATTTATAAATTTGGTAAACATCATATACAAGACACAAAATTTAATTGAACATATCGTTTTATAATTCTTAAACATTCGTTACTAACTACATAAATTTTATTACACTTCAAATATTGTTTGACTTCATCAAATTTGACAGTAAATTTGGGTTTCAATTAGCTTTTTTTTTTTTTTGTTTTTGATATATTATTTACTAAGGTTGTTACTCACCTATCCATGCATTTTAAAAGAACAGTAATTTGAAATTTTTTAAAAAATTCTAAGTTTGATTTAAAAAATAATCTAACTTTGATTTTAAGCGAGATTAATTACTTATTTTCTTATTATTGTGCTCATAAATGTTATTATTTTAATACCTTAATACCATGGTCAATGACTCAATAAAGTACTTTTTTATACAATAATATATACATATATATGTATATGTATACGTATATGTTTATGTATATGAATGTATGCACCTAAGCACAATGCAAAGTTTCAAATTTACTTATGAAATGCCGGGTGCTCCTTTTTCTAAGTTCTCACTTCATGTCTATGAAACATTTTTCATAATATTGCAAATTGTTTGCAACACATCTTATGCCTCTAATGATTTCTCAACCTTGCTTAATCCTAACAATAATGTTGAAAATGATACTAGGCCAATTGTATCATTTGACATTATTGGTCAATCACTCTCATATCCTGCAGGTAATGTATCACCTCTATTTATATATGATTTACATATTATTCCTTTTTTTTTTTTTTTTTTGCTATTGATATTGTCAATAGTTTCTTTTTTTAAGATGGTTTATCAAGTTCAGAAAATAAGTTTTTTTTTTTTTTCAATTTGTATGCCATTTCTTATTGAAGACTGAAAGAAGATATAGAGAGCAAGGAAAAAAAAGCGTAACCATAACCACTGTAGACGTTATCTTACTACAAATACGATATGTATACAAATTAAAGATACACACATACTTATATAATCTTTACATATACAATACATGCATATACGTACAATGGCAAAGCTTGAGATTTCCGACAGGGGTCGTATATATACCCAAAAATTTATATACGAAAGCTATATACATAACACTGCTGAATGAAAAGTTCATGGGATACCCGGTCCCCCCCCCCCCTTCTAACCTGCGCCACTGTGTACGTATGTATGTAAAATCTTCAGATTTCAGCATGTGATTTCAGTCCTATATAACTATAACCTACAATTGCTTGTAAGGATTTATTATTATAGTTTTGTGTTTGATAAATCAATTTATTGATAAGAATCCTCCATTTTTGTAATATTTTGATTACAAGATTTAGGATTTAAATAAACTATGCAATAAATGTATAGTTGTGTAGAAATTAACTATTGTCCATTTGTGTTAACACATTAAATACTAAAATTAAATTTGTGTACAGGTGGAGAATTTGGAAAGGGGACAATTGATCTTGGAGGACTTGAAGTGTATGAAGCTTTGTACTTTAAGAAAATATGGGAAACACACAGTGGTGGTCCAAAGGGTCTTGGTGTGTCATTTTATGAACCAACTTCCATCCCTGTTGGCTTCAATGTGATTGGTCACTATTGCAAACCAAACTCTATGGCTATGTTAACATCAGTTCTTACAGCTAAAGACACCACACATGACCCATCACATGGTGCCCTAAAGAGTCCCATAGACTACACTCTTATTTGGACTAGTAAAGGTTTGAATGTAAGCCAACGACAAGATGGATACATTTGGCTCCCAGTCCCACCGGACGGTTATAAAGCCATCGGTCACATTGTCACGACTTCACCTGAAAAACCCTCACTTGACAAGGTTAGGTGTGTTAGATCCGACTTCACGGATTTAACCAAGGTGGACAGATGGATATGGGGTCATAAGATGCAGAGCGGTTTGAGTATGGTCGATTTGCATACTACAAAACCTAAAACTAGAGCACTAAGTGTTCCAACAGGTATGTTTTTGGCGCGAAATGGCTCGAATACGCATGAGTTAGTGTGTTTAAAGATGGTCAAGACTGACCCTTATTCTGCTATGCCCAATTCATTACAAATTAGAACAATGATCAATGCTTATGCTCCATGGGTCTACTTCCATCCGGATGAGCAATACTTTCCATCATCCGTTTTGTGGTTCTTTGAACACGGGGCTGAGTTACACCAACGTGACCAACCTCCAAGGCTTGTGATCAACGATGGCGATAACCTTCCAAACAATGGTACCGCAGATGATGCCTTTCTAGACCTTCCACAAGATCAACCTTCCAAAGAAAGGTTACAAAAAGGGTTTTTGGCTGATGCAGTCGCTTACATACATGTAAAACCAGCACTCGGGGGAACATGTACCGATCTTGCCATATGGTTGTATTACCCTTTTAATGGGGGAGAGAGGTTTCAACTAGGACCTCACACCATAAACTTAGGAAAGATAGGGGAGCATGTTAGCGATTGGGAACATATAACGTTAAGGGTCGAAAACTTTCATGGGACTCTACATGGGGTCTACCTATCTCAACACGCCAAGGGAAATTGGTTCACGCCTAGCGAATTCGAGCTCATGAATGGAACTAGACCAGTGGTGTATGCATCTTTGCATGGTCATGCGCATTACTCTACTCCAACTTCTTTTATACATACGCCTGAAAACCTTGATTCAAGCGTTATAAGGATGTTATATGATGAGTTTCAGATGATGAACGATTCAAGAAAATCATCATTTGTCAAGAAGGATAGCGTTGTTGGGTTTGGTGTTAGGGATGATACTGCGAAAAGCAAAAACTTGATGGACATTGCATCAACCTATAATGTTGTTTGTGTTGATTACATGAAATTAGGCATTGAACCATGGTTAGATTATACAGGAAGATGGGGTCCTAAGATTACTTATGATATTATAAAAGATGTGACAGATCTTGCAAACACTTTGCCAGATAATGTCAAAGAAGTTATCATTAAAGTTTTGCAACAGCTCCCTCCTAAGTTGCATGGAGAAGAAGGGCCTCAAGGCCCTAAAATGAAAGAAAGTTGGACCGGGGATGAGCCAGTATGATAAATGATAATCATAAATGTCGCTAATCTTAAGGGATGGTCGACGAATGTTAGAAAGTGTATGTTTTTGGGTTTGATCTATCCATTAGTGAACCGTCTAACGATGATATTTTTGTTGTTTGAAAGTTTTTTTCCCTGATAGTAATAAAGATCAATTATATATATATATATATATATATATATATGTAAAGGATCCTGTACAAAGTCATACTTTTGTAAGAAGTGTGAGAAATAATTTGGTGATGACAAGTGTCCTCTATCTTAATTAATTCAAAAGGGTATATTAGTAATTTACCTTTCTTATCAATTAATTGAGTTTCAAGATAACTGAAAAAAAAAACTGTCGTCCTATTTTTTTGCAAGATCCAATTCGATTTTCACCTACATATCATTTCTTCATCATCTTAATCGCAACATCTTTTAATCGTATATTGTTCATATCTTCTTTTCATCTTTAAATTGCAATACAATGTTTTTTGGATTCCAGATAAAACACCATGACTTGAATCATAGTCAATGTCTCCAGAATGTATCCAGATGTTTTAAAACACCACGCCATGAACAATGTCTACAAAGAAAACACCATGACTTGAATCATACTCATGGTGTTTTAAATTCTGGGAATGTTTTGTATTGATTCTCCAGGTGTTAATACACCATGGATGTAATCACAATACAATGTTTTTTGGATTCCAGATAAAACACCATGACTTGAATCATAGTCATGGTGTTTTAAAATCTGGGAATGTTTTGTATTGATAAAACACCATGACTTGAATCATAGATGTTTAAAACACCACGCAATGAACAATGTCTCCAAATAAAACACCATGACTTGAATCATAGTCATGGTGTTTTAAAATCTGGGAATGTTTTGTATTGATAAAACACCATGCCTTGAATCATAGATGTTTAAAACACCACGCCATGAACAATGTTTCCAGATAAAACACCATGACTTGAATCATAGATGTTTAAAACACCACGCCATGAACAATGTCTCCAGATAAAACACCATGACTTGAATCATAGTCATGGTGTTTACGATTTTTATACAATGTCTCCAGATAAAACACCATGACTTGAATCATAGATGTTTAAAACACCACGCCATAAACAATGTCTCCAGATAAAACACAATGACTTGAATCATAGTCAATTTATCCAGTTGTTTTAAAACACCATGCCATGAATCTGATTACAGTTCTCGTTATAATAATGTATGACGAATATGCAACCAAAGACCTCCTACAATTAAGGTGAATCATTAATTCCGATATTTAAGGAAAAAGGAGTAAATGTAGGAGCTTTTTGGTCGTGTATGATATGGTTACCATATTTGAAACATTGGAAAAGACACTATTGCCCTTCAATTTTACATAAGGTCCCTCTAATTAAAACACAATTTACATTTTTATACCCTATTGATCTCAACCATTAGATCAAATATCCAATGGTTTAAAACACTTCTATATATATATATATATATATATATATATATATATATATATATATAGGGTAGGGATATGGTAAAAAGTGTCTAAAATGTGAGAATGGTAAGAAGTGTTTTAAACCATTGGATATTTGATCTAATGGTTGAGATCAATAGGGTATAAAAATGTAAATTGTGTTTTAATTAGAGGGACCTTATGTAAAATTAAAGGGCAATAGTGTCTTTTCCAATGTTTCAAATATGGTAACCGTATCCTACACAACCAAAACCCCCCATTAATCTCCTAAAAACTAGCTATTCAAATTTAATTGCTAAATTATATCGATCCTCAATTCTAAAAATACAAAAATATGTAACTGCTGCAAGAAACGTATAACACTATACATCCATCATATAACACTATACATCCATCATATAACACTATACATCTATCATATAACACTATACATCTATCATATAATACTATATAATAATATAACACTATACATCCATCATAGACATGCTACCAGCAAAATATAACACTATATAACACTATGCATCCATCATCTAACACTGTATAACCAAAGAACACTATATAACACCATGTAACACTATATAAAAAATATATAACACTATACAGTTCTGAATGGTAGTTGCACTACATAATTAATAATTTATGGTGTTATATAGTGTTTTTTGATGGTTGCGCTACAGAATTATATAACACTACAGAATTATATAACACCAAAAACCATATTATCACACCATATAACACCAAGTAACACTATATAACACTATATAAAAAATATATAACACTATACAGTTCTGAATGGTTGTTGCACTACAGAATTATATAACACTACACAAATTCGTAGATTAATTCCTAAATTCGAATTCTTATAATAAAGGGTGGCGGTTATTTTGGGCATTTATCTTTTAATCAATTAATTGAAAGAAATAGAAAATTACTAATTCACCCTTTTGAATTAATTTAGATATAGGACACTTGTCATCACCATATTATTTCTCACCCTTCTCACAAAAGTAGGACTTTGTACAGGATCCTCTACCTATATATATATATATATTGATTTCGAAGGATGATTAACAGTAACTTTATTTTTATAATAATATATAGTTTTTATTATTTTATTATTTAATATATTATAATAGTTTATTATTATATTTACTTTTAATAACATATTTTCTTTTTTTAAACATATATTTCCTTTACCTTTATTTTTAATAATTGTTTTTTTCTTTTTTTAAATATATTAATTTATCGATTAATTTGATACTTCTTTAATAAGTTACGTTTATAACTTTTTTCTAAAAACTTAAGTACGTAGTTGTGCTTGATTTCTTTCTCTGACATTCCTTTATAAGTTTTATTCAAACGAGGTTATACTCAAAATAAAGTATTTATTTGTTATCATAAAACGGTACGATGATAAACTAAATCGTTCTGATGGTTTATTTTCTAAACAACATGCTTTATTTTCAAATCATGTTTGTTTTACATTATCATTTACTCGGTTTCGCCGCAACGCGCGATATAAAAAAACTAGTAAATATTGTTGACGAAGTACGATGAATAGTAACTTTACTTTTATAATAATATATAGTTTTTTGTTTTTCTTTTATTTAATATATTATAATAGTTTATTATTATATTTACTTTTAATAACATATTTTTAATTTTTTCCCCTTTTTAAAACCATATATTTCCTATACCATTTTTAATAACTTTTTTTAGAACATATATTAATTTATCGGTTAATTTGATACTTCTTTAATAATTTATGTTTATAATTTTTTTTCTAAAAACTTAAGTACGTAGTTGTGCTTGATTCTTCCTCGACATCCATGTGCGTCAAACTTACTACTTTGACTATGTGTGTGTATCATTCATTCTTTCATTTCCAACAACCCCACATGAATAGAGATCGATCTAAAATATACAAAGTTCCTAATGAAGCCTTGGCGATTCAAGCTTTTATAGGATAGGTAGTCTGAGCCTTTGAATTCTACCTTGTGAAGTATACTTAGTTTACTACATGTGACAAGTCTTAATGTATTTGAATTGATATGATAATTGTTTAAACAACAATAAGCATTCACTAAAGACTCGATCTCCATGAGTTGTCCGTAAGTGTTTGTTATCTTCATGGATACTAGCAGGGGCGGACCCAATGGTTTACAGCGGCTACGGCTTAAGTGCGTATTCATAGTATATTTTTTTTCGTTTTTTTATAAAATAATACGAGGATACCCCTAACCAACCCAAACTTGTAGAATAAGGGAGCTCGATTGAAACAGTGGCCCAATTGCCCAAATTATTAATAATATGATTGAAATTGTGGCCCAATTAGTTAGGTATTTGTTTTACTTGATTTATTTATTGTCATTTTTTTTATATTATATGATTGCATGGTAAAAATAATTAGGATACCTTTGATTTAATAGGCTAGTTATTCAGTGGATAGTCTTGTTATGTGAAAGTTACAGGAATTTCACACTCATAAATCATTTCTGTAAACCATATATAGAGTTTTTTTTTCTTTTTATTAAAAGGCTTATTCCCACATATTCTTACTATTTGTTCAACTTTGTATACTTTCAATCATGGCGAGATTCAGACACATATGATCATAAACGGACCTACTCTATAGGGCGTTGGGTCAACCGATCCCGTAGTTTTCATATTTTATATGTGAAGTATATAATGATTTTCTGTCTCATGATATTTTTAAACGCCAACCCCTAAGATTGTTGAATTTACTAAGAAAATTTCAAATCTATACATGTTGCATATGAGAAACAAAGTGAATAACAAATAAACTGAGTATGAATTCGAGTAAGTACTTCATTTATTCTTTCTAAATGGCTATTGGAGAATACATAACCTTTTGTGGTCATTCTTACCTCATTTGAGCTCTTAGTTTTATCGATTAAGAAAACAAATTATCATTAGTTATGTGATCCAACCCAACTCAAACAAAAAAATTTGACGTTGAGTTAAGCGACATTCGACCATCGAAAAAAAGACCCTGGTGAAAAAAATCATGGGTCTGTCATTACGATGATTAAATAAAACAATAACTAAAGTTTAATCTGCTAGTGAGGTTTTAATGTTTATTCAACAACTAAAGCTAAAGATGCCATAGTGAAAACTTCCAACACCGACTAGTGTTTGAGCTAGCATTGTCAAGATTTGATGGGTTATTGGATTTTAATAATCTTTAGTTTCACCTGTTGGCCGATAATAATCCCAACTCTAAAAATTAGCTTCAACGATCCTAATTTGTAAGAATCTGGCGATCCTTTTCAAACTGTAGGTGCACAATTTTATTAAGGAGGCTGTAGGTGCACTTGAATCTATTGAGAAGACCAAATTCTTATTCTTATATGTTATAAAAGGATCAATGGGGGCTAAATTCTTGGAACTTGAGATTATTGGAGAGAATTTTTAAAGTTGAGAATATTGTCGGCCAACAGGTGAAACTTTGGATTATTAAAATCCAATAACCCATATTTGATCAACAAACCATCATGTTTCATCCACTCTGAGCATTCTCATAACTAAACTTTGGTAGCTAGATAACATCATTCTAATTGATCTATAGTTATCTAATTCTTCATAAGTTGTATCGCATAGAGAACGATAAACAAATATTCATTCGGTGGTGTATGAAGAACACGAAACATGTTTTATATGCGATCCACGGATGATGCGAATGTTGAATCAAAAACCCATCACTTGAGTTTTTGTGTATATGATCCATGAATATTGAGTAAAGAATATGAGACTAGCTCCTTTGGTTTAAATCCGTCTCTACGGTGATGTAGCCTCATATGTGTAGTGGAAAGGTGAAAGAGCCCTCACTAATGTGAGTTACTCCCTCATCATGCGAATGAGTTAATGGAGAACTGAGTGACCGACCGAAATGGACTTGACCGGTGCGGGTTTGAACTTGCTGGGCTGGCTCCGACAATGAGTATACTCTACAGGGATCAAGTCCTTAGAATTTCATAAAATCGACTCGTTACAGCTCGGGCTCGGCTCAATTATAAACCGAGCTGGCTCGGCTCGGCTCGGATTTGAAACCGAGCTGAAAATCTAAGCTCGGGCTTGGCTTGGTTTTAAACCGAGTTGGCGCGGCTCAACTTGCTTTGGCTCGATTTTAAAAATTAAAATTAATACATAGCTCTCAAAATTCAGTGTTCTAAAATATCATTCAATACGTCAAAAGAACATATTCAAAATAAGTTCAACCTAATACATTATAAGCCAAAATTATGCTCAACAATGCAAAATAAGTTAATATTTCAAATAAATACAATATTTGTTCATTAGCACGTCAATAAACCTTTAAATACGTCATAGATATCAAACTACAAGCCTAAATACATGTAAATAATAATAATCATTTTTTTAATATATTAGATGTATATAAAAATAAAATATATTATAAGTAAAATAATTTGAGTTAATCCGAGCCGAGCTACCAAGCGAGCCAAACCGAGCCAATTTGGCTCGTTACGAGCCGAGCCGAGCAAGACTAACTTTCTAACCGAGCCGAGCCGGCTCGGCTCACTTTCAAACCGAGCCATATCGAGCGAGCTTTTTCCAAGCTAAATTCGAACGAGCTTCGAGCCGCGAGCTTTTTCCGAGCTAAATCCGAACGAGCTAAATCCCAAAAACCCGCCTGATATCCAACCCGACGATGTTCAGCTTACTCCGTCAATTTTATGTTTTCATGTCCTTTTTATTTTTATAAACTTTATTTATTAAATTAAATTATTATTAAAAAAGCACACGCATTGGGGTTCGTTTTGTCTGGAAAGGAACACAAACATCTCCACAAAGTTGTCTCTTGTTTAATCATTTTGTCCGGTTTCTATTTATGGCGGTGATTAATTGTATATTCCTACTTTGTTTACACTCTTTAATCATAAAAATAAATAATATGAGTTGTATTTTTACAAGGTGGACGGAGACCTTCGGGTACCCCTTTCGGGTTCTCGGGTACCCACGGTAACACCGGCACCGCCCCATTCGCATTCTTTCGGTTTCACTCCATGGTGTTACTCACTGATAGTGATGGATCTAGCTCAAAAATTCAGGAGGTATCTCAATTTTTTTTCTTTTTTTAAGATCAGTGTATCTTTTTTATAAAACCGAAAAAAAAAACATTTACACTACGAAGACTAAGTTGAGGAGTAGCACGGACTACCATGCTCGTACACTGGATCCGCCCCTACTCACCGATATGAGGAGGGTGTTAATTTGTGTGTTTATGACTGTTGAGCCTGGAAGGGGGCGGGTAGCCCGGGGCACCGACACGAGTGTATTCGGGTTTCGACAGGTTCACATCAAAGAGATGAGATGAGATGTACACCAATAATTAGTTGTTGAAAGAGTTCTAATGGATTAGTCCTATCCACCTTAATAATAAAATGAGTGAATTTCAAGGATTGTCCTTTATTTTTATACCCATTTTCAGGCGCTATCCTTTATGTTTAAAATTGACGAGTTTTGTCCTTTATGTTTTCATATCATACACGTTTTGTCCTTTAGGCCTAACCAAGTTAGTTTTTTCAGTTATATTTGGTCATGTGCTTTGCACATGAGGGCATTTTTGTCAATTCAAAGGTTGCATAAGCTTTGAGATGTAAATCTACCGTTGAACTTACCTTTGAATTGACAAAAATGCCCTCATGTGTAAAGCATATGACCAAATTTAACTGAAAAAACTAACTAGATTAGGCCTAAAGGACAAAACATGTATGATATGAAAACACAAAGAACAAAACTCGTCAATTTTAAACATAAAGGACAATGCCTGAAAATGAGTATAAAGATAAAGGACAATCTTTGAAATTCACTCTAATAAAATATACAAATATACCTTCACAAAAAGGGTAAAAAATCTTGATTTTTTCATGATCATATGTACAACAGCCAATCTATTTTTTAGAAGTAAAAACACCCGTTGTATTTTTTTTTATTAGGGATAGTAACGAGTGACTGGATGACGAGTTTTAATAAACATACTCTCATATTTGATTACTAAACTATGTATCATACCGAGTCTAATCTATTATCTATATTAAAACAAAACACTTTGGTGCCACTTGGCATTATTTTAATCCTATTATTGCCACCTGGCCTTCTATCGTTCCTTCTTGAATCAATTTGAGCGGTAAAACCACACAATGTGTCCGCTCTTTTTTCAGCAGCTTTCTTTCATTCAACAACACTCCACTCCTTTGTTGCCACTCTCAAAAACCTAGCGCCGCATACCCATATTCTTCAAAAATCAACAATGGTGATTTCAGATATTAAACACCGATCTCACATCTTCAAATACAACTTTCTCATTTTCAGTTGTTCATCATCCATTCAAAGCCAGTATGTTATTTTGCCTCCATCGCTGTATCTACAAATATCAAATATCAAACAGTAAGTCTTCTAATCTTCATACTCTAAACCCTAAATTCAAATCTCCTTCACGCTTTCTTGATTTTCCCCTTCTTTCTCCTTGAATCCTCTTCAATCTATCTTCAAGGCAAGTTTATGTTTTTCGTTTAGGTGAAATATTAGGGTTAGGAGCAACGAGAGGATGGGATGCGACATAGAAGGATGGGAATCCAGGTCTAGATTCGACTTGCGAGGTTTGTATTCATCTTTTAATCGTTATATATATATTTTTATGGTTCTTACGTGTACTTTTAATTCAGTGAGTTTATTCATATTAGAAAAAAAATGGAGAAACTGTTCTTGATTGATTTTTGGAAGCCGAAATTAAGTGTCAATTTAGGGTTTGTTCTTGCGTAAATCGAATCCACTTAATTTGAAAAAAAAACGTCTAGGGTTTTTTTCTGTTCAACTGATCATATGACTTTGATCCAGGATTGGGTCAATTGGAAGAAGCTGTAATGGTGGATGCATCATATTTTCATTTGATTCGGTCAACAGCTTCGATCTACTAATTTTTTTATTTGAATGCATTCTTAATGATTCGTTAATTATATTTGTGTAATCTTGATTTGTTAATCCATTGTTCATCTTTTAGTGCATCTAAAAAATCAAAATTCAAGATACTAAGCGAAGGTTGTTTCAGAATCTTTATTTTCATGATTCATTTGTGTTTGAGATTATGTAGTTTAAATCATGAATAATTTAGATTCTTTTGGATATAATAGATGTATGTTCAACTTTCCTTTTGGATATTCCAGACTTGTGGATTTTAAGGGAGAGGCATGTCTTTGAGTTTTAAAACCTATGAAATGTCTACTGTATTTGAGTTTTAATTGATGTGGTTTTCTCTAATCTGGCGTTCAAATTCATGCAGCTTCCTTTTCTTTTAGGTAGCACAATTTGAAACCAGCTTGATGTATGTTAGCATCATTGTACTGATCTATTGTTTTATGTGTGCCTTTCCCGAATGAACTAATGGTTTCTTTTTTTGTTTTGTTTTCTACTTTTTTGTTGGCAGCCTGATAAAGTTTTTGCACAACCAACTCCTCTTTCATGGTGACTGATTTGCATGAATATATAGTTTGTTTACACTTTTTTCCCATTTCTTCACTCTAAGTCGTGTTTGAGATTCAAAGGAACAAGTATCAGTATGGTATTGTGAAATTACTCTTTTTTTCAATAGAGAGAAATATAATGTACAACTTAGATCTTTTTGATGTTCTTGAATGAGGTTATATACTTCTATAAATGCTTTTAAGAAGATATAATGTGATCAATAGCCTCAGCCCTATATTAAAATTGAAGATAGAAATTTTACGACGAACTTTTTTTATGGTATTACGTTACCGAAGCTTTCTGTTCTCTTAATTTATTTTGTATGTTATTGAGAAGTGTGCTGGCACCGATTGGTCATTGGTCACCACAAATGACGCGAAAAGATATTACTACAATGCTAAAACCAAGGTAACACAAGCTTATTTGCTATAATGAAGTTTTATTACTTCAATTTGACTTGCATTACTTTTATATTGACATGTAAGCTCAGTTTCGATGTTTACAATTTTTTATTATTTCAGCTGAGCAGCTGGCAAATACCAGCAGATGTGGCCAAGTTAAGAAAGACGCAGGAAAATGATGCTTTAAAAGAACAATCAAAATCAATGCATAACGTAACTACTTTAACTGAAAAAGGATCCGGCCCATTAAGCTTGAACGCCCCTGCTATTACCACATGTGGCTGTGATGCCATATCTCCTGTCTCACCATCTGCACTTGATTGATAAAAAAGAAACTGCAAGATTCTGCAGCTCCTGCTACCATTGGATCTGACCTGAACGGTAGAAAATGAAAAAATGCATGTTTTATGCCGATAGATGCTGGTGCGGAACTGAATAATGACTTCTACCACTTTGTAAAGGTAATATCTTGCTTTTTATAGCTTCGCTTGGCTTGGCTTGGTCTGGACATGGCTTATTTACAAAACAAGTCGACGCGGCTCAGTTCATTTACAAGTGATCCAACTACAACAAATAAGTAATATGCAAACTGATTTTAGCATTTTAGGTTTAATTTTTTCGCTGCTTGCCGATTTACATTGATATATATTTTAATGTGTATAGGGTTTTGTATCGGTACTACATCGGCTTTTATTGACTTGCCAAGTTTTGAAAAACTTGAGATGGATAAGGAGTAGCTAGGCAACGTTCAGGTATAGTTTTACTTAAAACTTTTTTTCTATTAGTTTGTAATTATTGTTTTTCTAATTGCTATAATTTTTTAATCAAATGATTGTGCTTTTACGGGTAACTGGGGAAGATTATTTTGTTAAACATGCAGAAGGTCATTTCGTGCTCTACTTGATGTTGTCTTATCAAAAATTCACCGAAAACCGTGTTTTTGGTGCTCTTAAGGTATTCACATACATTTGTATATCTGCTGATAAAATGACTTGAATGTTTAATATGATTATCAAAGAGTATTATTTGAATGATAACTTAGTTATATGTCTTAAATGGCTATATTATGTACCTTATATAAATAAAGTGATTAAAATATTATTAGGGAGCTCTAGATGGTGGGATTTATATCGCCGTCATTGTTTTCTAAACTAATGCAAAATTATGAGCGACATCTTTACTGAAATCGGAATTTATTTGATATTATGAACAGACATAAAGAAAACCAAAAAAAATGTTTATGATTTTGAAAGGGGATTTGATAGGGAAAAAGGAAAGAATATTTGTGTGTATGGGTTACTTTTTTAACTGTAATGTGGAAAAGTGTCAATTGGTTTGTAAGATACCAGAATATAAACATTGACAACTTCATTTTCTTATTAAAGAAATAGAAACTATATATAGTCCTCATGGTACTGTCCCATGCAATCTATTATGTGAAAATCGAATAAATCTTATGTTTGTGCGATTGTGCTTCGAACCAGGAATAGTACCAGTGAACTTATTGATGCAAAAGTTGAAATTTAGAAGATTTGGGAGTGCGTCTGCAACATTGTAAGGTATATCATCCGACAAATCGTTAGAATCTACAGCTAGCGACTCGAGGGAATACATGTTGTAAATGGATAAAGGAACCGTGCCAGTAAGATTATTAATGATAAGATCAAGATCCTTTAAGTTCAAGAGACTAGACAAGTCACTAGGAATCTGGCCACCAAGTGTATTGGTTCAAAATGCAGCCAATACTTATACTGTAGTCGTCATATCGGGTTGGCATCGTATGGGTTACAACTACGCTGACGGCAGTAAGATGTTAATAGAGCTCGAAAATTGCATTCGTAAGCTACAATCCATAGCCGGGAATGCAGTCACTGAAGGACGATACATAGTCTTTGGTGTCGGGTCAGCCCAACTTCTAAGTGCAGCGGTTTACGCTCTTTCTTCATGAAACTCTTCTTCACCATCAAATGTCCTCACTTCCATACCATTCTAGAATTTTTAAGAATTTTTTTTTGATTTTTTTAGAATTTTTTTGTTTTTGATTTTTTTGAATTATTTTGATTTTTTGTGATTTTTCAAAGTTTTTTTTATTATATTTTTTTTATTATGGATTGATCCGGATAATAATCCATCCATTTAAAATTATTTGGATATGGATCGGATCACGGTTCATTATATTGGATCATGAATCGGATCATGATCCATTTAAGTTGCATTATTAATGGATCGGATCATGATCCAATCCACATATATCCATCGAAAGGCCCTTATGTGATGGTACTAATTTTAGTATGGGTGATAAGATTCTGGGCACACCTTTTTATTTGCTTATTACTTTTATATTTTTATATATTTCTTTTGTTTAGGAGACCAAAATATTGTTGGGTATATGCCAAAGTGTTGTATGCTGTTGTTTTTTTAATTCTTTTTCTCTGCTGTAGATAAGTGGTTTTTTTTAATCAAATCATAGGATAAGAACACATATGTTGGCACACATTAAGATGTCCAATTTGGACATTTTTTAACTCTTTTACAAGATAGGTAGAACATGTATCTTCATAACCATGTTTTTCACTTTAGGTATAAAAAAATTCTACAGGAGTGGAGACAGACATATCTTCAAAAAATATACAAATGGTAAAGTTGTTTATATGTAAATACTTTATAATTTAAAATTTCTAGGCATATCTTCCAACAGACATACACATCACATTTGTTTGACGTGTTAAGTTATTTATACTAGATAAAGATAGAATTCTTGACAATACTGGTAATATGTTGAAGACTATCTGGTAATATTTTATTGTTTTATACTCTTTACTTGACAATACTATTAGTTTTGTTAACAACTCTGTTTGCTATTAATTTCATATTTCTATAATCTATTTTTTTAGGAAATGCTACAAGAACAAGGTTCCTTTATTACTTCGTCTGTTTTGCTGGAATTGTGGTTGCATCAACTCATTGAACTCTATACGTTTGATGATCAACAGTTAAGTCAGACAAATGCAAACGTTTCTGAGGAGGTGGTGATAATTGAGAATGGTCAACGTACTGTCTACCAAGTTTACAATGATGACAAGTAACAGTGTTGTTCAAATCAATATTAAAAGTATTGTTTGCGCTGTTTCTCATTTTGAAATCAATACTACTTGGTTCTCACTTATAATCTAAATAATATATATCTATTTTCTTCTTAGTATTAGTAATTATATGGTAATTGTTACCATTCATAAATCACATTGTTTGTACTGATCTATTATATACGATTAACATTGACTAATATTATATATATCCCCACAACATGTTACTCTCATACAAATACTCACTTTTTTGAACTGCTATATTGTAGGTAAAAAAGGGCTAGACAAACTGAAGGATGGTGATTATTTAATGAAGATGGGCAGTGGCGGAGCTACACTTTAAACAACGGTGTCGTCCGACACCATTGAATTTTGTGTAGCAAATACAACGTATAATTGGAAAAATTCGAGCGACACCATTATTTTTTACGAGCGACACCATTGTTTTTTTACCAACGACACCATTGTTTTGTTTTCTTCTAAAACAGTTACATAATAAACAAATTTCTATTTCAAGAATTAAGCCCAGTTACTTGAATTTAATTAGTATACTTTAAATCATTAAAGGTCCATCCTTAATTTTTATTTTTTCTAATCCTGTAAGCAGTATAGCCCTATATCTAATAGGTTTTGTTTCAATTGTTTAACCTAACAAGATCTTTGATGATAATTTGAATGATGCATGCACTTGTTTGTTATAATGAAAAAGATGTTTTTTTTCAAGTTGCCGTTGAAAACATGAAAATGCGTACAGAGCAACTATTAAATGCATTTTATTATATATTTCAAATGACTTTGTAATTTTATTATGTGTTTTAATTCAATAACATTGTACTTTTACTGTAATATTTGTTTTTATTATGTGATTTGACCCGACTAGATCCGAACCGATCAAAAAAATGTTCGACTCCGGGTTACTATAAACCGGGGTATCCATAAAAAATGACATCATAAGATAAAATTTCTGGCTCCGCCACTGAAGATGGGTAAGCTCAAGGATGCAATCCTCTTTTATGAAAAAGGTTATGGGTAAGCTCCAGGTGAATGTCTTCAGAGTTTTTTTTTTTTTTAAATTACAAGTGTATTACAAATTCAGTTAAATGATGTTTACAAATGTTTCCTTAAATTGGAATGGGATTGCAACTTACTGCATATTAGACCATGTGTAGTGGGGCGTTTTCTTTAAAAAAATTTCAAAAAAAAAAGGCCCAATAACGCCTACCCCACCATTACATGGGGCGTTACTTTATAAAATTTTTGAAAAAAAAGTCATCCGGCGTTTTCTTTGAAACGCCCAAACAAACAAGCATAAACTTTGACTGACCAATAGGAGCATAGATTAGTGGATGACTGGGATTACACTACACCACTTTTGAATAAGTTTTTTTTTTTTTAAATCCTTTTTAATAATTGGAAGGGCCATTATTAGGCATTATGCCCACTACACCACTTTTGCTATAATGCCCCATGCTGACTGTGATGACACGTGTCGGATAATGCCCCATGGTGGGGGCATTATAATTCTTCACCACTACACATGGTCTTAGGCAACTTATATAGATGCATATATAAATCTAATTTTAAGTTGATACACCATGAGTTTTCATATATTCAAGCGTAAAATATAGTGGTACGTTGTGATTTAGTTCCGACATGCTTCATCAATGCTTCGTATCTGGCGACCCTTAGACATGAAGCCTAACTTTGGAAAGGCCTAAAATTTTATGTCAACACTGTTAAATGATATATTTTATTGTGAAACCACCCGTGTAACACACGGGAACTTAGACTAGTACCTTATATAATATACCCATTGAGTTCGTCGGATATCCATTTGTGCTCGTATATGGTTAAAAATCTACTACTTCTAATAAAGCAAAACAAGCTTAAGCCACATGGCATTAGCTTAAGCCATTACTTGCCACGTGGCATTTGCTTAGACCACTTTTTTTTTTGCTTTTTCCGCCAAAACCATCATCCTTAGCTTCTTTAATACGCTTCACTTCACTCCAAAACCCTAATACCCATCTCCTGCATCCGGTTCTTCCTTCTTCATCGATTGATCTTCGAAAAACATAGGTATGTTATTTTTCTTTTCCCTTTTTGATTTTTCTTTGTCATTGTTAAACACTATCTATTTCTTCCTTAAACCCTAGATATCATCTTCGATCTTTAATATGTTATTTGCAATCTCCTGAACCCTAGATTTCTTCATCTTCAATCGCGAGTGGAAGCAACCAGTCCTTATTATGCGGCGTATAAGGTATGTATCCGTGTTTTCAATTTTCTTTTTGCGGCGTTGTTGGTGTCTGGAAGACCTAGCCGCCGCCTCTTCTTAGGGTTTCAGTGATTTCTAACTTATGCATTCATCAATACCTATATTCATTTCTTGAGTGCTTCTATGATATTTTTCAAGATTTGGTGGTTTTTGAAAGATGGGATCTATCACTGTCTTCTCCAAACGATTCAACAAATAGGTAACAATTCTTCAAATATTGATTCATGTTTGATAATGTCGCTTCCTGTTTGATGTTCTCTATCATATGTTCATCTTTAGGTTTTCCGATTAAATTCACGTATAGAAGTAGATTTTGATCAATTGTTAGAGGTGACGTTGTTTGCTGACACTATTACAGTTCAACAATTGGGAGTGATGATTTGGCATACCAGAAAGGTTATAGTACAGATTATTGTTTAAGCTTAAGCAATGTTTCATCCATCATTCTCTATTTAGATCCTTAAAGTTGTGTTGTCTTTGTTGACAACAGGTCCTTTAGAGAGCTGATCATTCTTCCAATCGATTGCAAGCAAGTTTGTTTTCCATAGATTTGGTGTTATTTTGAGTCTTCTTTATCGTTCATCCAGTTGATTGTAAGCAGGTTCATTTTCTTATCGATATGGTGTTATTTTGAGTCCCTCTTCATCAAATCGGTCTTATGATTATCTGTTAGGGTTTATCAATTCCTCATAAGTGGAGAAGAAGATCAAATTCCAGTTGATTTGATGATTTTGTGGTGAGTTATTTCTCCATCCTTTCCATACCTTTAGCCCCTTTTGCAAATTCTTTGCTTTTGCCCTAACAGATATATGTTTTCAATTTTTATAACATTTTTTTAAAAGATGATACCATGGCGATTTTAACTTTCAAGATGAGAGAACATAATTTTTTACTTATAAATGATATTTGTGTTATGTATTGTAGTTAAAAACATTGTTGTCCTTTTCTTTTTGAACATTTAAATTTGATGAATTAACTAAAATTATATTAGAAATTATCATATTAAAATTTCAATTTGGGGTTAAGAATTTGCAAGATTATCTTTAAAGGCAATGAAAAGACATGATATCTCTACAAAATCTTACATTTTCAATCTTTTTAATCCTTTAAAGGTTTGTTATTTGATTTACGTTCTTCAATTTTGCGTATTCTATTTTGATATTCTTCGTATTTCATCCGACAAGATAGTAAGGGTTTATTAAGGGTTTCTAGCAATGTACTGATTATGAAGATGAGTTTTTTTCCAGACAACATACTTCATTCGACAACTAAGGTATGAATTGAATCAGTGGTCTCGAGCTTCTTCTCAGGTCCATGATTGTGATTGATTTTTTTTTCACAATCATTTAGATCTTGATTATATTATGAATATATTAACCTCATTGGTTTTGAATTTAAGTTTGAATAATATTTAACTATTTAGGTAAATTGTTTTGACTGATTATTTCAAAATTTGAATTTTTAAAATTTATATCAATTATGGATACTTATCAAAGTTGTCTAAATTGTAACGTATTTCCAAATTTATCAAGATAACTTATATTAAAGTTTTAATTGCTTCCAAATTTTATGTTAGTTTCCATAATTTTCGACAATCACATTAATTTTCAAGTTTCTCAGAATTTGTTCTTCTTCTTTTTTTGTAGATCATTCCACTTATTCTGCAGGTATATAAACTAGATTAGATTGTTATGTATTTTAAATGCTTAATCGCACTTTTTTTAATCACTTTTCTGTATTTTTTGTGATTGATTTTTTTTCACAATCATTTAGATATTGATTATATTAAGAATATATTAACATCATTGGTTTTGAATTTAAGTGTGAATAATATTTAACTATTTAGGAAATTTGTTTTGACTGATTATTTCAAAATTTGATTTTTTAAAATTTATATCAATTATGGATACTTATCAAAGTTGTCTAAATTGTAACGTATTTCCAAATTTATCAAGATAACTTATATTAAAGTTTTAATTACTTCCAAATTTTGTGTTAGTTTCCATAATTTTCGACAATCACATTAATTTTCAGTTTCTCAGAATTTGTTCTTCTTCTTTTTTTGTAGATCATTCCACTTATTCTGCAGGTATGTAAACTAGATTAGATTGTTATGTATTTTAAATGCTTAGTCGCACTTTTTTTAATCATTTTTCTGTATTTTTTGTGATTGATTTTTTTTTTACAATCATTTAGATATTAATTATATTATGAATATATTAACCTCATTGGTTTTGAATTTAAGTTTGAATAATATTTAACTATTTAGGTAAATTGTTTTGATTGATTATTTCAAAATTTGAATTTTTGAAATTTATATCAATTATGTATACTTATCAAAGTTGTCTAAATTGTAACGTATTTCCAAATTTATCAAGGTAACTTATATTAAAGTTTTAATTGCTTCCAAATTTTGTGTTAGATTCCATAATTTTCGACAATCACATTAATTTTCAAGTTTTTCAGAATTTGTTCTTCTTCTTTTTTTTGTAGATCATTCCACTTATTCTGCAGGTATGTAAACTAGATTAGATTGTTATGTATTTTAAATGCTTAATCACATTTTTTAAACATTTTTCTGTATTTTTGTGTTGCTGATGATGATTTAAATTTTTCGAATCTAATCTTATTAATGGATCTATTTTTTATGTCTTTGAAAGAGGGATGCTCTTACTGATTTTTTTATTTTATTTTTTGTTTTTTCATGATAAACCCTAATTTTTATGCAATTGCAGGAGTCTGAATCTTCTTCGAAAACAAGAGGTAAGTTTAATGTTATCGTTTTTTGGTGTTTTTTGATCCGGTATAATGATAGTTTTCATCATTTATGCTAATCTCTATAATTTTTAAGTTATTTTGTTTTTTTTTTTTGGCAAATCAAACTATGATATTTTTTGAAATTTGAAAATCTTTGTTTTTTACTAATAAATTTTGTATTGTATTAATATGTATTAATGATTCTTTTGTTTTGTTTTTTTTTTTTTTTTCATGGTTAACCCTAAATTTTATGCCATTGCCGGACTATTAAACTCCGTCGGACATGTTAATCAAAAATTTTAGTTTTATTGTTTTTTTCCTATTTTTTATCCGGTATAATGTTTGGTTTAATCCTTTATGCTCATTTAATTTTGGCTGTATTTTTTAGTTACTAATAAATTTGGTATTGTATTAATTTCTGGAAAATTTGTAGTGTTTCTATAAATAAATTCATTTACGTTTTTTGAAACCACTCCTTTTGTTTGTTTTATATTTTTTCCCTCTCTTATGAGTTTGTTTCTATGTCGGTTGGTTTTGCTTGGCAAGGTTAGACTTTCCTAATAAGTTTGTTTGATTTACGGGATTGGATATTAGTGATTTGATTTTCAGATTTTTAATTTTAAATTTTGAAGTCAATCATTATTTTAAATTTAAATTTTGAAGTAAACCATTATTATGTTTGATTTTAAATTTTCAATTTCAAAGTCAATTATTATTTTAAATTTAAATTTGAAAGTTTGTCATTAATGTGTTTGATTTTAAATTTCGAATCTGTAAATTGAATTTAAATTTGAAAGGTTAGACTTTCCTAATAAGTTTGCTTGATTTACGGGATTGGATATTAGTGATTTGATTTCCATATTTTAAATTTTGAATTCAATCATTATTTTAATTTTAAATTTTGAAGTAAACCATTATTGTGTTTGATTTTAAATTTTGAATGCTTTGAAATCTTGATTTTTTTTATGAGATGCTTTGACTATATTATTTGTAATTTTAGGGATGCTTCGAGTCTTCTTCGACTATTCAAATTGTGTTTTGTAATTTTAGGTGATGAGCTTCTTTCAGACTCCTTCCCCTACAAGGAACTCTTGAATGGGATCCTATGAGAAGTTGAAGGAAAGGTATATCTTGCACCGTTCTTTATCTATATCTATATATTTTAAATGGGATCCTATGGGAAATTGATCTCTATTCGATTCACTAATGTATATTCTTCTTCTCACCATTTTGTTCCATTAATCAACTCATGTGTGCTCTTATGTTTGATACCCGATCTTATTCCAGTGATTAATATCCGCTTGAGTAACCCAATCTGAGTCTGATTTTTTTTGTTAACGATTCAGGTAAACTTTCCCGATTTGGGTTTTCTGCAAGGCTAATCATCTAAATTAATTTGTTATTTTTATGGTTTACATCCTAAACCCCAGCTTTACAGTATCTCATGATAATATTTCTTCGTTCTTTAGAATCTGATCAAATTGGGCCATAATCTGAAGAAATGTGTTTAAGCTACGACAAGGTGTGTATCGCATTATGATTGATATTATAAAAAAATAACTATAACAGTTTCTCTTCCTGTAATTTTGTATAACATTATTTATAAAATGATTACAGGTATGATAAAAAAATATAAAAGCTGCTATTCCTGTCTTTTGTTCGCTTCACGTATCTTCGCTAAATCAATATGTTGGAAGGTTTGTGTATGTAGAATTAGTCTGGATACGCCCACGAAAAAAAAATGCCGATTTATATTGTATTTCTCATGACAGTATGAAGGCTATGGTTAAGGATAAATGATAAGATCTTCAAAGGGGTCGATGCTTTTCAAACTAAAATAGTGCAAGACATTAAGGAGACTACTCTCTGGTGGATGATTAACAGATCGATAGGCGTCAATCTCTCAATCCGATCCACTTTCTCTGGTTTAGACATTGGTTAGTGTATGTGTATAGATAATTTTTTTAAAGTGATTGGATGTGTAATGGGGTAAGAGTATTTTGGATGTATCTTAGTGTGTTTTTTTGGAAGCTTAATTGTTGTTTGTATGCCTCTTTTGGTGATTAATAAAGTTTGGTTTACTGAAATAAAAAACGCAATTTCAACCGTTTTTACCTTACGGGTGATTTGCTTTATATTTATCTCTAATTGCTCAAGTAGGTAAACTTTGAAAAATTGTTTAAAGACGGACTTATGATTAGTTTGTTTGTATTTATTTTATGTATAGATGCCAAAAGATATTTAGAGGATAACCTATGATTAACTCGATTAAAACAGGTTGTGATGAAATGAGTCTTTTTTTTAAAATTGGGTCTTTTCAAAATTGGTGAAGCTGTGGTATAAATGAAGCTTTTCAAAATCATATTAGATATTACACACTCAGAATAATAATATTGAGGGTTGAATGTATGTGACCCTATAAATATAGAGGTGTACTTTACTTTAATTTTTTTCTGTTATAGAAATTCCAATGTGATGGTATTTTTGTTGTTTCCTCTATTATTTTCTCTATATAATATAGAATAGAGGTTCCAATGTAAATGCTCTAAATATAGACGTTTACTTTACATTCTTGCTTTTGTATGTTTTTATGGCTCTTTACAACAAGAAAAAGTTTAAGAAACCAATTAAAAATTTATGATGGAGAAAAGGAAAAGAGCATACTTTAGATGTTAAAGTGTTATTTTTATACTTTTATTTGTTATAAATTAAATTTTCCTACCTGGAAAATTTCCGGGTTATAACCTTAGTTTTTTCTGTAACAGTAAAAGGGATTTATAGCAAATCAAGTGTTGGAGGGTAGCCAACCAGTTGATATCTCTAAGAACCCGTTTGAGTTGTTCTTACACTTAAGTAAGAATCTATTTTTTTCAAATTAATTTCATGTATATAAAACAGTAATTAACTCTTTTGAGTTAATTACTGTTTCGTCCTGTGGTTTGTTAAAAATCACTATTTCAGTCCATTAGTTTAAAAATTGTGATTTCAGTACGTGTGGTTTCACTTTCGTGACCATTTCAGTCCCTGTGGTTTCACTTTCGTAACCATTTCAATCAATTTACTCTGTAAGTACAGGGACTGAAATGGTTACGAGGTGGACTGAAATGGTTATGAAAGTGAAACCACAAGGACTGAAATCGCAATTTTTAAACTAATGGACTGAAATAGTGATTTTTGACAAACCACAGGGACGAAAACAGTCATTAACTCTTTTTAATAATCTAGCAATAGAGCTTTAAATTCTAAGTCGTCCTGATTGGAATTGATAATGTCAGAGGATGAATGCGACAGTGGAGTTAAAGAAGACATCATGAAAACATCATGAAGGTTTAGTTGACAAAAACTTAATTTGTAACGAACATTATGTAGATGTACTATTGGGACGTGCTCAACTGTCTCAAAATATTAGGCTTAACAAATCACACTTTAACGCTTCTATGTTTAAACTATTTTATGTGTTTAGTTGGTGTTTAGCCACCCGCGAAGCTCGCGGGGTCTTAAGCTAGTTACCTATTGAGATATACATTAGAGTTAACTAGGATTAAGCACCCCTGCGTTGCGCCGGGGGCATAAAATCGTGACTTGTTTATTATGACATCGATAACATTCCTAGAGTCTTGGGCTGAACTGGAATCCGGTTATTCATCGTGGCCATTTGTTTCTTCTCATTACACTTAACAGTCCCACAAAAGGTTGATCAGCAGCAACTCAGCAACTACTGCCACTTGCATTTCAAGTTAAATCATCTGTACAAACAATTTAAATCCCAAAGTCTACATAAACCCCCATATTGGAGTCATTTAAATTATCAAAACAAACCCAAATATCATCTCGCATTTGATCTGTGGGATTTGAACTCCCAAAAACAACAACCAAGAAGGCAAGAACGGCACAGAAACAACAAACAGCCAGCGGTGAAGTTCAAAACCCCCTTAAAAACTACGCCGCAAGAGAGATTTTAGAGAGAATCTCTATGTGGTGAAGAGAGAAACTGTTTGTGGTGTGTAAAAAAAACCCAAAATACCAATACGTATCAACATCCAAATATGAGAAGCTGAATGTGGTTTTCAAAAGTCACAATGGTTTAACAAAAAACCAAAATAAAGTACAATACAATTAGACATGCATAGTGTACAACATGGTATACATAGAAAATAGTACAAACCATAAAGAAAAAGATGCAAGTAAGTCATTGCATGAAACATCAATAAAGCACAAGTTACAAGACCATGATACACAAACATGTTACGAATTAGATAGTTATATAATTAGACAGATGGACCTTATGGTTATAGCTAGTTTCACCTTTGGATACTAATTTTTTTAATAGGTTTAAGTTTATGGTTTCAATTTTGTAACACCTTTAGGTACTAACTTTTTTTTAATAGGTTTAAGTTTTATGGTTTCAATTTTGTAACACCTTTGGGTACTAACACCAAAATTAGTTAATTTTATCAATATAATGACTAAAATACCCCTCCATTTTTTTTAAATTTTATCAATGTAAAACCTTTAGGTACTAACACCTAATTTTATTTAAGTTTAAATCAGTTTTACAAAATCTAATTATTTTTTTTATTTTCATCTTTTTATTATATCTCTTAATTAACATAAAATCTATTTATTTTTTATTTTCATATTTTTATTAAATTTCTTATTCAACATAAAATTTACTAGTTACACCAGTATTTTTTTATTTAACATGGATGATGAGTTTTAATAATAATACCTTTCTTTTTCTCTATGTCATTATCTCTTTAAAATAGTACACATGTTTTAAGTATTATAAAATTTTATTTAAAATTGGTTATCAACACACCTGAGACAGCCTAAATAAATATACACACATAATATTTGTGATATCAAAACATGTTCCGACAAGAAAATACGGAGACCGTGTTATGTTGATTAAAATGACACAAAATAAAGGTGCCAACGAATCCCACGATATCATGGTGCACTCACTAGTAACATGCCAACCACTCATATGTTGACACGTGTCACTCCTCCATTGGCCAGCATTGTTGTCTCCAATCCTATATATACATACTCAACATCTAGCTCATAACAATTTACCACGACCAACGCGTTTTAATCATTCTTGTTTCCAATATTTCTGTAAAGGCAATCAAGACTTTCGAGCTAGATGTCGACAGGATCGTCGGAACTAACTACCGCGGGTGATGGTCTTCGTTTCGATGAAATGGAACTCACCTTAGGGTTACCAGGGGATTCACACGAGCGAAAGTCTGGAACAAAACGGACGTTTAAAGATATGGTTGATTTGAAACTTGGAAGGTTTGAAAGTCCGGAAATCGATGAATCCAATTGTGAATCCTCTGATTTTGAATCAAAATCCCCGGCAAAGTAAGTTAATCGCTTCAATTCAGTTTTTTTTTTCCATAAAAGTTTGTGATTTCCTAGGTAAAAGAACATTGGAAATGCGTATGAAATGACATTTCTAACAAAACCCTTTTTTTTAACGGCAAACTAAATCACTGGATAAGCATCCTGGATGCCCTCAATCGAGCAAATGCATCCCCTCCTTCATGACGGTCAGAGCTGGATGCATATCCGAGCCAACAGTTCCGGGGAAAACCCATTTAGTAGGAAATACCCTCGTTGGAAAATATGCGACAATTTCTGACTTAATTTCGAACAACAATAGTATTTTTAAAGTTGCTAAGCATTTCTGTCAAAAGTTATTATTAATAATTTATATTTTCTTTTCATTTCCGCTGAAAGTTAATTTTTTTTAATTCCCTACATACTTTGGCGAAACTTATTATTTTTCATTTTTAGTTTTTTTTTTTATTTTCCTTTTGTTTATGGTGAAAACCTATTTTTATTTTATTTAGTTTCCAAAGTATTTCCGACGAAACTTATTATTTTTATTTTTTGTTTATATGCATTTATGATTTATAACGAAACTTATTATTTTTTTAGTTTCCTACGCATTTACAACGAAACTTGTTATTTTAGTTACTTTTTTTAGTTTATCTTTTTATAGCTTCCTACACGTTGCATTTTCCCCGAAGCATATTGTTTTTTTTTTTTTAATTTCCTACACAAAGTAGGTTAATCTCTATTCCCTTCAATTTACAGGGAACGAGTAATCGGATGGCCGCCAGTGAGATCTTACAGGAAGAACACGATGATCAACAACTGCAAGTATGTGAAAGTGGCGGTTGATGGAGCACCGTATCTTAGAAAAGTAGACTTAAAATCATGCACGAGTTATCAAGAGCTTCTTCGTGTTTTAGAGGAGATGTTTTCCTGCTTCACAATCTGTAAGTGATCATAGATGATAAAAGTGATTTGTATTCGATATTTAATTAGATGTATTGATCATCTATATAATTCGATATGTTAACGGTTAATGTGTATGATTAATTTTCTAGATAATGTTTTGAATGAGAAGAAGTTGATGGATCATGGAAATAGATTAGAGCATGTTCCAACATATGAAGATAAAGATGGTGATTGGATGTTAGTTGGTGATGTTCCATGGAAGTAAGTTTTCATATACATATACATACACACTTAGCGTTCTTTTCGAACCAATATAACGATGCAAATAACAAGAACCGCATAATGCGTTTGTACATACTAAAGTTATGGGAGGATGAAACATTGGCCGTTACATAACTGTCTAGTGTAACACATTCAAAGCAATATGTACAAATACATTATGCGGTTTTTGCAGTTCTGACGTATCATTGATTCTAAAATGATTGTCCCTCTACTTACACATATACATGTATTTAGCGTTGGAACCTTTAAAATTCTTAATATAATATGGCAACATCTTTGTAAAGAATTGAAATTTTAATTTTTTTTAGTTTAAATGTGTATTTTTTCTGGTTCTTACTTTCTCATTGTATTTAAGGTTGTATATCATAATTAACGTACTTGTATTATATTATAAAATTGTACTATATTGTTTGCATAGTGCAATCCTACAATACACACTTACATGTATATATATATGTACACATTTTAACTATGTACAACCATTTAAAAATATTAACCATTTCATGTTGTCTTTTTTCAGGATGTTTGTCGAAACATGTACGCGAATAAGATTAATGAAAAGCTCGGAGGCTATTACACAACTAGACATATCTAACGCACATTTGCTACAATTGTAGTAATCTGGTCGATTATTACTTCATTTTGCAATGCGGCTCCAGGAAAATTATCAAGTTGTTGAATCTCGAATCGTTGAATGAAAAATGATTGTTTGATTTATGTCGAAATAGACCAGGATTACATTTATAGCGAAAATTGATGAGGAATACTAGATAGGACTAGTAAGCATGGTGTTTTTGTTTTGGATCCATGCAATACGGTTTTTTTTTTGGAGATTTTTTTTTATGTATTTGTACTTGGATATGTAGTAGTCTAACTAGAGACTATAGGTTAAAATGTAATGTTTGAATCAACAAATACTATATACTTATAATACTGTTTTTGCTTTAAAATTCCTTAATGTTGTTATCAATTTATGAAACATCATCTCGATAAAGCAATTGATGAGTCAAGCTACAAATTAATTGAGGCGGCTCTACTCGGCTAAAAACGAGTCGAGCCGAGTCGAGCCAGGGTGGGCTCGAGCTCAAACTTTAAATTAATTGAGGCGGCTCTACTCGGCTCAACCTTTAGCTCGGAGTTAAACGAGCCAACGAGCTGAGCCGAGCTTGACTCGAGCTCGGCTCGGTTACAAAATCAGCCAGCTCGGATCTCATCATCTAAAATTGAGTTTTTTTAGCTAATTTTTTTTTCGAGCTACTTTCGAGCAAGCTATGAGCCGAGCTGCGAGTCGCGAGCTTTATGAACAACCCATTTCTATTGGATGTCAGATTTTGTATTTTGGAAAACAATATGTGTGTGTATATATTGTGGTGATCGATCTTTTAAATTTTTGGTTAAATTTATTTATAGATTTAGGTCTTTTAACGTTAAGTGTGCTACTTTTTAGTTAATATTTTTATCATAACACTTTTACCTAAAACATAACCGACACTAATTAGTTGCACACTAGAATAGAATAGAATGAGACATTTTTCCCGGTCAACACAACATTTTGTTTTTTAATCTATGTTACATTACACGTTTTTCTAATCCTGTTTTGAGGGAATCTCAATCCATCCTATTATCCTAAACACTTTTTGGGCTAATTTAACACTTAAAAAGTGTAAAAAGTTGTAACTTTACACATCTGGAGAAATGTGGCCGACAAATTAAGTCTATGAATTATAGTTGTCGAGCTAAAACTAATAAATTGTAAACCTTGATTAGATAATTTGTTCAAATTTTTGTACGATAAAAGGCTAATTAAAAAAAAGTGTACACAAGTATGGATATGTTTTTAATGTTTAAACTATCATACTTTTTAATAATATGAAATAAGTAAATAAATAGTTTATTATACTAGATACTTTCATTATAAAAAATATAAATGAAAGCTTATGTGGAAATGGAGGATGTTTGTGAAGGATAGGATCCATGATTGGAAGGGAAATAAATGTTCTTTCAAGATTGAATGCATTGGTGATGAACATGACTGGCATATGGTTATTAGATAGGGTGCGCTTTATCATTTAGGAATCCGTCTAGATGACTTGTTCAACATACTTTTTTTTGAACGTCCAACATAAGAATCGCCGGGTACTCCGTACGCGGCACCCATTGGCCGAAAGGTAGCCCGCGGCAGCCCAACCTGCACGCACGGAGCCCCTAGCCCACCATGCCACCAGTTCCGGGAAAAACCCGACCCTGCACCCGCCCGAGGGCACGACAATGCAAAGCCGGTAAAACCCGGGTGGATCAGGAATCGAACTTGAGACCTTTCGGTCAAAAGTCTTCCCTCATTTCCATAACCACTGAGCTATAGGAATCCGTCTAGATGACTTGTTCAACATACTTCTTTTAAATTCTTAATCATTTTAAAAATAAGTAATAAAAATACATAGTAAAATACATGGTGTTTCAATCTTAAAAACATTAATTTGTATAGTATTTGCTAGACTTCATGTCTATATTGTTATAGGTGGATGCCGCTTGGCAAACCGGACATGTTGGGTAGTGTTTCAATCTTAAAAACATGAAATTGTATAGCGTTTGCTAGACTACACGTCTATAATGTTAGGCTGGACGGTATGGAGGTTCGTCCTCCGCCGTCCAGCTCCGGCGCCGTTCCACCCTCCATCTCGCCCACCCCCCCCCTCTGTCTCGTCGTCTCCGTCTTCTTCTTGCCGTCCAGGACGGTCCATGTGAGGACAAAACTACCTCATAAACATATATATACATACAATATATAATATATATATTTAGGATCATCCCTCATTTCCATACCTCCATCCTCTTTGCCTCATTCTCATGCCCATCCTACGTGGCGCTTACGTGGTGGACCATCCTCCAAGGGAGGACCATCACCATACTACCTTATAGCCTTATAGGTGGATCTCCCTTGGCAAACAGGAGATGTCGGATAACGGGTCAAAACATGTTTGTACAAGAGTTGAGGTGCCTTTTGTTCACCTTAAAAAAACTATAAACAACTAATGCACCCAATATGACTAAAAAGTTAGGTTATATAACAATGTTATGAATCAAAAATACCACATTTAGCAGTAACACATAACACACATTGTACCCAAAAAAAAAAAAAAAACCCTTCTTTTTACCCAACTATATATGTTGTGAGAGAGAGAGACTCTTATTAAGCAGTGAGTATGCAGCATATACATTATACACTAGAATCGGATATAAAAGAATAGAACAAAGTATACAATGCATGTCAGGTTTTACATATACAAGTTAAAAACCGAATAAACAAAGACGAAGAAAAAGTAGTAGTTACTTGTATCTAGCCAGCAAGAATTGGATTTCTTCCTTCATCAATTTCAACAATGAGTGTGTGTTCAGAATCTGACCCTTTTGGTCCTTCTGTGTACAGTGTAGGGAGGTATGCATTGTATGCTGGTAAATATCTCGACACAAAATCCATCACCTGCAACTCGGATCACACACAACAAACCATGTTAGCTCACAAACACTCAATTTTGACCCGTTCACTTATAAACTCCATTCCCGACCCGTCACTAAATAAGCAAGAGAGCATTGGGTCTAAACTTGGGTCATTAACGGGGGGACATGGATAACCTGTTCATTTATGAAAGAGTAAAGTGCCATTTTCGTCCCTGAGGTTTAGCCAGGTTTGCGACTTTCGTCCAAAGGTTTGTTTTTTCGCGTCTGAATCCAAAGAGTTTGTAATCTTGCCATTTTCATTAGGCTCGTTAACTCCATCCATTTTTCACCGTTAAGGACTTAAGTCAAGGTATTTCCGTCTTTTTTGTTAACTTAAAAGGCAATCTGGTCTTTATCACTTTATGCACAAGCACTTTAGCATAATGTACAAGTATTTAAAATACCCTTACTAAATAAAAAAGACAAAAATACCCCTGAGAAAAATGGATGGAGTTAACGAGCCGGATGAAAACGGCAAGATTTCAAACCTTTTGGATCCAGATGCGGAAAAACAAACCTTTAGATAAAAGTCGCAAAACTGGCCAAACTTAAGGGACGAAAGTGGCATTTTACTCTTTTAGAAAATTATAATCATATTGGCCACAATGTTATCTATATATAAGACTCCCTTTTCACTTGAACCCTTTTTGACTCGACCCGACCCGACCCGAATGGAACCCTATTTGACAAGACGTGAAGCAAGATGAATCTAATATTGCATACCTCCTCATCAGTCATCCCGGGGTTTCCAGCTTCTCTCATTTGAATCTCTGCCTGCAAGATTTCCCAAAATATATATATAAAAAAAGAAACGATAAGAACATGGATGATGATGATGATGACAATGACGACAAACCTGTAACCGCCATTCGTAGACGCAACTTGGGTCTTTAATTTTGATAATAATCCATGATTTCACGAACTTGTCCCATGCATCATAATAAGCCTCGAGATTTTTATTAACTATTTCTAGCTGCAGCAAAAATTTTGGTTACGTTGATTTTCACACAAAAAAAAAGGATGTGTGATCTTCGTTGTCTAACCTGTGGGTCAATGGCTTTGACCACGTCAGCAGGAACAGGCTTAAAACCAAGCATCCAACCCTCAAAAAGAACTACCTAAATTATGAAGCAGAAGAATAGGCACATGAATGTCATTAGAAAAAAAAAAAAAAAAAAAAAAAAATTCCAACATAAACCCATCTACAAACAAAAAAACCCAGTTACCACTAATGAAGTTTGACTTACTGTTAGAGGTCCTTCAACTTCAGGCCATGTTGAAGGGTCAGCTCTATCACCTCTCCCATTGTAGGCAGACTGCACAAGGGAGAACATCTAATTTAGAGGTGGACAACTCGACATACGACGTTTCAACGGTATGATTTCGGAATGGGTCGAACACATAAAACTAAAAAAGATAGCTAAATGGAAACGGGTCAAAGTCAACCAAAGTGTATTTTCAATCTGTAGAGGTGGCAATTCGTGTTAGATTTTGGTTTGCGGGATGGTATCACGTAACCCAAACACGAGCCGTTTAGTTAATAGTGTCAGGAAAACTCAAACCTAACCTGGATGCACTTAATCCATGTAACCTGGTAACAACCCCCATTATCTGTTTATCTAAAAGGGCTTTAAACAAGTTGGCGGGTTGAACTTATAAGTTGTATATATTTTTGAATGTGAGTTTAAATGGGATGCCGGGTCGGGGTCAACCCATTTATCTACAGCCCAAACCAAACTTGAAATGTTTATCCAATGGGTCAGATGGGCTGATCCCTTTACGATCCAACCCTAACCCATTTATTAGTTGTCACCCCTGTTTTCAATGCATAAAGCCTCATAAATCATTTTACCAAAAAAAAATCACTTTCTATTGAAATGATATTCGACAATCACTATTTACACATCAACTGAATATATATATATATATATATATATATATATATATATAGGGAGGAGCTCATGCGAGAACCACCCTTATTGTGAGAACCTTGAGAACCAATGTGAACACAACCTAAAATAGCTAAAAAAACCTAAAAAAACCTAACCCCCAACCCCCCCCCCACCCCCAAAAACCTAAACCCCCCACCCCCCCCCCCCCCAAAAAAAACCTAACCCCCCCCCCCCCCCCAAAACCTAACCCCCCCCCCCCCCCCCCAAAACCTAACCCCCCCCCCCCAAGCTAAAAAAACCTAAAAAAAACCTAAAAAAAACCTAAAAAAAACCTAAAAAAACCTAAAAAAAACCTAACCCCCACCCCACCCCCCACCCCCCCCCCCGCCCCCAAAAAACCTAAACCCCCCCCCCCCAAGCTAAAAAAAACCTAAAAAAAACAAAAAAAAAAACCTAACCCCCACCCCCCCCCCCCCCAAAAACCTAAACCCCCCTCCCCCACCCCCCAAAAACCTAAACCCCACCCCCCCCCCCCCCCACCCAAGCTAAAATGCTAAAAACTAAACCCCCAAAAAACCTAAAAAAATCTAAAAAAATCAAAAAAAAATCTAAAAAATTTTTTTTGATTTTTTTAATATTTTTTAGGTTAAAATCGCTACTTTTCGAAGC
The DNA here is from genome assembly GCF_002127325.2 of Helianthus annuus. Taxonomy (NCBI): domain Eukaryota; kingdom Viridiplantae; phylum Streptophyta; class Magnoliopsida; order Asterales; family Asteraceae; genus Helianthus; species Helianthus annuus. The sequence goes on from NC_035436.2 coordinate 5,886,830, forward strand.
AAAAAAAAAAAAAAAAAAATTAAAAAAAAAAATTTTTTTTTTTTTTTTGCTTCGAAAAGTAGCGATTTTAACCTAAAAAATATTAAAAAAATCAAAAAAAAAATTTTTGTGTGATTTTTAGCTATTTTTAGGCATTTTTGGTGTGTTCACATTGGTTCTCGCGGTTCTCATAATAAGAGGTGGTTCTCGCATGATCTTCTCCCTATATATATATATATATATATAAAAAAACTGTACACAAAAGTGTTTCCGTTTTGAGTAAATAATTATCCATATTTTACCCTGACATCACAGATTTTGCCACCTCTATTTAAAAATCGTACTTGGAAAGACCGACACAAAGTAATTCGAAAGATACGAATGTATGAAGTGTACTTTATCATATCTGGGAAGCTTCATCTTCATACCTGGACATTTTCGTGCATCAAACTTTAGTTCAAAATTTGTGATTAAGCAAAATATATTATAAGAGGGTGGGTGATAAATACCTTCTTTAGTCAATTTTCCAAGAGCTGTTAGTGTTTCAACGGACAAAGAAAGATCATGGCTTCCAGCATTTCCACGAAACTGTGGGTCAAGAAAAAGCCTCCTGTGAATTATTTACTTAAATAGTGCCCTTAATCCTGTTGTTTTCAAGTTTTCTGCCCTAAAAGAAGATTAAAATCGATCTTTTACCTCTAAAAGAGCATTCCCAGGATTGTTCTCTCTTAGTTTAGCCTAAAATGGAAGTATAACTGCATTAGAGATCAGGTTAAAAACCGATGATGACTAAACAGTGAGTATTATTACCTGATCATCATGTGTTAAATAGAAATCGTCTATGGAAATAGTTGCAGACTTCCTGAAACATAAAGCATGTTAAAAACTCTTACTTTTCTCAATGTCAATATTAATATGAATCCGTGACTATAAGGACCATAGTTGTTAATGGCGAATAGCGACAAATAGCGATAAGGTACCTATATGCTACATAGCGAATAGCGATAAATAGCGGGCGGCTATTTTATAAATAGCGATACACTAGAAAAAGAATTTTTAAAAATTTTATATGTATATTATATCAAAATACCCTGGTATATATGTTATTTTACATGTATATTTAACAAAATCCTAATATCCAGCTATTTTATAGCTATATTTAATTGATATTTATATTTAATTTAAAAAATAAATAAATAAAGTGTCGCTATTCTCGCTATCCGTCGCTACAACCCAAATAGCGACACTGGACCTATACGCTACGTAGCGCGCTATAGCGATCGCTACGATCGCTATTGACAACGGTGATAAGGACATTGCTATTTGACAAAAGTGTATCGTTGTTCTGAACCCTACCTCCCGGAATTATGAAAAAGATAGTCTAGAGCAAAGACAAGCGTAGTCTTCCCGCAACCTTGTGGAGCACTAAAGCCAATCTGCATAACAACAGAGGATGTCAGCTAGCAGCTTACAGTCATGTTTCGCGTTATCTTTTGAAAATTATTTGATTATTGCATTTTCAAGTCACAGACAATCAATTTATAGTATGTGGGTGGGTATACTGAAACTGAATCAGATTATCTGAGTATTTAGGAGTTAAATGCTATTAGCGATTGAGTTGGACTTTAGTGTGTATGGAAATCCACAAATAAACCACAATTTGCCTAGCACCAGAAAAGTGATTATCTCATCATCATAACTTTAATCGGCAAAGCAAACCCAAAGACCATCTCCTACAGCCCGTTCTGTTGATTATCTTAGGGGCTGTTTGTTTACCTCTTAATGAGGCTCTTAATGGTTCAGACCTCTTACTGGTTCAACACTTAATGGTTCAGAGTGTTTGTTTCACGAGCAGATGTCTGAATGGTTCAGACATTTGCCTCTGAATGGTTAAGATTTATACAGAGTCTGAATGGTTAAGACCTCTAATCTGAATTGGTCAAACATTTGCCTCTGAACGGTTAAGCATTATACAGGCTTAACTATTCAGATGTTGCCAAACAGCCCCTTACTCTGATTGTTCGATATCATACAATTACTTTCAAAAGACAATGCCAAACATCCCCATTATTTTGCATCACCAAATTATTCAAGCAAACGTCTGAAGGATGTACAAGCAAATTTGAGAAAACAGGAAACTACCGTAAACATAGTTGTTAATAGCGCTCATGGCGAGCGCTATAGCGAATAGCGTAGCATAGCACTCATGTGTCACTATTTGATTTTGGTGCCTCCATAGCAGGTAAATAGCGGGATTTTAAGTTTTTTTTGTTTTTTTTTTTTCTCCATTAATATAAATAACAGGATTGTATAGGTATAAAATAGCAGGATTTTTAGGTTTTTTTGTTAAGTATACATATAAAACAGCGTATTTGGATATAATCATTTAAAATATTTCCTAAAATTTTCTCCTAGTGTGTCACTAAACATAAAATAGCGTATGCTATTTCATCGCTATCGCTACGTAGCATATAGGTAGCTTGTCGCTATCGTCCGCTATTCGCTATTAACAACTATGACCGTAAGACAAATTCTAACAAGGGATAGTGCATGTGAAGGACACTGAAGTATTCAGCCCCTTTTTTTCATCAAGGACACTCACATCTTGAAACTTCTTTATAGGTTAATACGAAATCCAGCTAAAACATGCCAAATGTTGTAACATGACAAAATCCATTAGTTTTTTTTAACATTAATGGGTTGCTTAATGCTTATCGATAGCTCCATACAATGTAATACTTGTCTTTTCAAAACATCTTAAGGGGATTTCAGCATTATCCACTCCACATTACAAGTTAATACTGTAATGGGCTGTTTTAAGACTTAGATTAAATTTATAGATCAGTTTATACTATAGCCCATAATTAAATTAGATGTGTGTGTGTTATATATACATATAATAAATGAATATGTATAATTTGATTTTGAATCGAATTTAAAATTACAAATTCGTATTTGATTCATATTTGACTCTATGTTGTCAAAGACGCAAGGCGCAGGCGAGGCGCATCGGCCTCGCCCGAAGCCTCGGCGCAAGGCGCAAAAAAAGCGTGGGTTTTTTTAAGAAAAGCGCACATAGAGAAAAAAAAATATAAAAAATATGTTATGCTTTGAAAAATAAATAAGATTCCACATATAAAATAAAAAAACTATTATATATGCCATTTAAGATCATGTAGGTAATAGTTAGTAGCAAAAGTTTAGGACTTATACACACGTAGTGATGCCAAAAGTTATACCAAAAGTTACTAGGACTTATACAAACGTTTGCGGTTACTAAAACATTTAAACTTATAGTTCATCATCAATCATCAAGGCCATCATCAAAGTCATCAGAACTTCCATCAACATCAAATAGATATTCAGCGTCGGCTCGCTTCGCTGCGCCCGAGAGCCTAGGCGCGCGCCTTTTGCGCCTGAGCACCGTTTTTACAAACAAAAAAAAGCCCATTTTTGCGCCTAAGCTACCACCAGGCGCTATAGGCGCGCCTCGCTGCGCCCGAGCGCCTAGGCGCGCGCCTTTTGTGCTTTTGACAACTATGATTTGACTTACTGGACTCAAATTTGATTTCTTGATAATCGAATAGAATTAAGTCGAATTTCGAATTTTTCGAATCCGAATCGAATTCCGAACACCCCTAATCCTAACAAACAAGGATAGAGCAATTAGAAGGTTAGGAAAATACCACTAAAGGAGGGATGTCATCGCCATCTTTAAACGTAGACCTATGATCAGATATTTGCTTTTCACACCACAAGAAGACTGGGATATAATAGTGATAGATTCTAGCTTTTTGGGGTGTAGTCAGGTATAGCTCGTTGAGCTGAAACAATTTACACACGTGAAAACCGCTTTCTAACCACTTGTCTATAGACTCAGCTATTGTTTCTGGGGTGAACCCAAGTTTCTCTATAAGGGGTCCTGCGCAGATAAACTCGAAAAGATCCTTCACAGATGAAACTGCTGCAGGTGTAGATGGAAACATTGCGTGTAATTGACCATGATTCCTTTTGCTGTTGGCTAGAATATATTTATACTTTGAGCTGTCAAGCATCCATGAACATCCATGCCCTGCATCAATAATGTCATATAATAATATATGAATATATATAGGTATATAGGGTGGGGTTCTAGAGTGAACATTTATATAGGGAAAGGGTAAAATGAGAATCACCTTGAGTTGTGAGAACCGTGAGAAGTAGGCCTTACAAAAGGTTTTTTCATTAATTTTTTTTCCCAAAATTTTTTAAAAATATCAATTGTTTCAGAAAAAAAAAAATGTCGCCTGCGAAAATTTACAGCTCATTTTGTAAAACAAATTTACATCCATGTAAATGGAGAATAAATACGCTCGGAAATTTTTTATTTTTTTTACAGATGTGTTTGTAACATTTTCATCTACGTTTAGTGCAAAAAATGGTGGCAAAACTCGCGCAGGAAGTAGGAGCTCTCACTGTTCTCACAACTCAAAGTGGTTCGTAATTGAACCAGATCCTATATATATAGGGTTAGGTTCATTTATGAACAACCCACTTGATAGTGAACTGTGTGAACTAATCCTAGCCCTTGATTATCAATACACAAGTGTATATCAATGGCCAGGAATTGATCATGATTTGATGATGAAAATACACTAGTGTATTTACGATTTGATGATGTAAATCAACGGCCAGGATTTTGGTTGTGTTCACACTGGTTCTCGTGGTTCTCGCAATAAAGGGTGGTTCCTAACGGATCCTATATATATAGAGAGAGAGAGAAAGTATAATGTACTTCAAGGCTTAACCTACATTAACATACATGACAAAAAATATAACATGCGTTATTATCATAGAACGTGCGTGATTATAGTCTCATGCGTGATTATGTGGTCCCATGCGTGATTATGTGGTCCCATGCGTGATTATACCCCTGATCCAACGGTTACCATTGTCTCCTACGTGATGTATGATAAGGCTTTTTGTATGTTAACCTTACTATATATATATATATATATATATATATATATATATATGTATGTATGTATATATATATATGTATGTGTATATATATATATATGTATGTGTATATATATATATATGTATGTATATATATATATATATGTATGTATGTATATAGGGGAAGGTTCAAATGAAAACCACTAGTTATTGTGAAAACTAGAAAACTAACTAAAACCCACTAAAAAGGAGGGAGGGAAGACTTTTAATGAAAGAGGGGTAAAATTGGAACAAAAAATATATAACTTTTCAAACATTTCCCATTTCTCCATACGTTATCATTTTAAAACAAAAATGGCACCATAAGATCACAAATTTTCTTATCTTTCATTCAAGTATATTCGAGCATATTTTTTATGACATAAAAAAAGATTTATGGTGTCGTCTTGTTTTCAATACTATTATTATAGTAGTGCACATGTGCAATATAACATGTACTACAATGTGCATTACATGCTTAAAATTAGTTTTTTGATTCTAGTTTAGCTTTTAGGGTTAGTTTTTTTGGAGGTTTAGGATTAGGATTAGGTTTTTGGGTGTGGGGGGAGGGGGGTTTAGGTTTTTGGGGGGTGGGGGTGGGGGGGTTAGTTTTTTTTCGGGTTTATGTTTAGGGTTTAGTTTTAGGTTTTCGGGAGGGTGGGGGGGGGTTTAGGTTTTTTTTTTTTTTTTTTTTTTTTTTGGGGGGGGGGGGGTTAGGCTTTTGGTGGGAGGGTGAATTTAGGTTTTGGGGGGGGGGGGGGGGTTTAGGTTTTTGGGGGGTGTCGGTGGGGGGTGGGTTAAGTGGTTTAGGCTTTCCGTATTAGTGCACATGTGCAGTACAACCAAAAAAATTTTTTTTTTTTTTTTTTTTTTGAAATTTTTTTTCCATATATAAAAAGTAGCGATTTTTCTAAAAAAATTGTAAAAAAAAAAAAAAAAATTTTGTATGTTTTTTTAGGCTTTTTTAGTTAGTTTTCGAGTTTTCACAATAAAAGTGGTTTTCATTTGAACCATCCCCTATGTATATATATATATATGCATGTATATATATATAGAGGGGGGGGGGGCAGCAGAAATATCAATCAACTCTACAATAATTGATGGTGTACAATAATGTAACATTTGGCATTGACTTGTAATGAACTTGAAATCTTAGGTTTCCAACTGCACTTTTCCAGTATAGCAACCTAATTCTGTACTTTTACAACAGATCAACTGCTCATAAATGACGGATAGTCTGGTATTCTGAACATGACATGTGATTAACCTAAACCGTAAGCAGTTACTTCTCTCTCTAAGGTCTAAGCATTGACTATTTGACCGCAACAGCCGAGCTTTAGATACTAGTAAAATAAAATCTCCATCTCATTTTGTTGGAAACGAGAACAGATTCTCTTACCAAAAGCATCCTATTCTTCTCCATCTCATTTTTATGAAATGGAAAACATAACATGTTCCCAAAAGCATCCTATTCTTCTCCATCTCATTTTTTGTAATGAAAAACATATTATCTTCCCAAAAGCATCTTATTCTTCTTCAAACACAAATCATAGCTCTTTGAATCACACAATATCATAGACTACTTCATATGTGGTAGATAGATCTCACTAACGATGACAAGGAAATCGAAACCAGCCACATTGTTCTCAGATTGTAATCAAATCACTATTCAATACTCACGAATTAATTACTCACACAGGACGAAACAAGTACGCAAGCTCATAAACCTAATTTGCCATCTGCATCACACAAGAGATCCAAAACAAGACACCACAATATAATAGATCCAAGGCCACATAGCATCTAATACTTACAAACATTGTATACGTAAACAAAAACACTCATGTGTGTGAAGTAAATAACATCCATAACGAGTCAACGAGATATATCTATGAATACAAAACGAGCGTATTCTACAGAAAACTGTGAAAATTTAAGGATTAACTGGAGTGAAAACTCTCACATTGTAATCAAATCACTACTCATGGATTAACTACTCAACACAGAACCAAACAAGTACACAAACTCATAAACCTAATCTGCAATCTGAATGTAAACTGCATCATACAAAGAGATCTAACACATAACACCATAGTATCGTAGATTAAAGCAACCTAGCATCTAATACTCACAAACATTGTCTAAGGAGACAAAATCGCTCATGCGTGTGAAGGAAATAACAACGACAACGAGTTAACGAGACGAACAATAAACAAATTGAATACAAAACAAGCATAATCTACAACCAGCCACATTGTAATCAAATAACTACTCACAGATAAATTACTCAACACAGAATGAAACAAGTACACAAATCATAAACCTAATTTTCCATTTGAATGTAAACGGCATCACACAATAGATCCAAAACAAAACAAAACAAAACACCACAATATAACAGATCTAAGGCCACCTAGCATCTAATACGTACAAACATTGTATAGCTAAACAAAATCGCTCATGCGTGTGAGGTAAATAACAATGACAGCGAGTCAACGAGATGAACAATAAACAAATTGAATACAAAGCAAGCATAATGTACAACCAGCCACATTATTCTCACATTGTAATCAAATCACTACTCGCATATTAACTGTTCAACAAAGAATCAAACAGGTAGACAAAATCATAAACCTAATATACAATCTGAATGTAAATTGCATCATACAAAGAGGTCACACACATAACATCATAATATCATCGTATACTCACAAACATTGTATATGTAAACAAAATTGCTCACACTTGTGAAGTAAACAACAACGACAATGAGATAAACATTAAACAAACCGAATGCAAAACAAGCATTATCTACAACCATCCACATTGTTCTCGCATTCTAATCAAATCACTACTCACAGATTAACTATTCAACACAGAACCAAACAAGTACACAAACTCATAACCTAATTTGCAGTTCGAATCTAAACTGCATCACACAAAGAGATCTCACACAAAACACCATAATATCATAGCTTAAAGCAATCTAGCCTAGCATAGTAGCATCTAACACTTACAAACATGGCACACCTAAACAAAATTGCTCATATGAATCAACGAGATAAGCAAATTGAATAGAAAAACGAGCTTAACCTACAGAATATGGTGAAAATGTAACAACTAATTGAAGTAGAAATCGCTCATGCGTGTGAAGTAGATAACATCAATCACGAATCAACGATATATATATAACAAACAAATTGAATACAAAACGAGCTTAATCCACATAAAAACTGTCAAAATGTAACAAAAAACTGAAGCAGAATAAACCTAATGTACCTGATTTGGATGAATGGAGGTGAAATTGAGAAGCGATTCGGTGTAATCTGAAGCTGCTGTTGTTGTGGTGGTTCCGATCGTGTGCGGCGGAGAACGACGGAGAGGAGGATGAGATTAACGGCGTCGTTGGGCGGTGCAAAGCATCCATGACCACCGCCATAGATAGTGGCTTTGTGGAGTGTGAGAGAGTGAGATATGGAGGGAGGGCACCATAAACGGTTTCAAGTTTATCTAGTTTGGAATTTTATGGACCATGCCAACTGTCCAATTTATATATTTTTTTATTTGAGATACTAGTCTTTAGCCCCGCGTTGCAGGGAGGTGATGTAAAACCGTGCTACTAGCCGAGTAGCAACCGAATGACGATCAAAATGATATTAAAATATGAATTTCTAACATAAAGCGGCTTACGTGACGTGAAAACGTAGATAAAGTCTAATTTATACTGACACATATAAAAATCGAGGACTAAAAAAAACTTGAGGGATCAAATGTGACCACTAAACACCGTGCTAAATAGCGACCGTCTCCGGGAAAAAAAGCCCAAAACAAAAACTAATAAAAAAATTAAACTCAATTAACTACGGGTAAAATGAAAAACATTAAAGTTCACCAAACGAAAAAGAAAAAAAAATATACATAAACACAAAGGAAACATCCACAAAAGACAAAATATGCACTATTTTTCAATACCGATACATATTAAAAAGTGAAGGGGTTAAAAAACATGAGGGATCAAATATGACCATTAAACAACGTGCTAAGTAACAACCGAACGGCGACCATATACGAGAAAAAGTCCAAAACAAAAACTAATAAAAATCTCTACTCATTTAATTATGGGGAAAATTATAAGAATATAATAAAAATAAATAATATTAAAGTTCACCAAAAGAAAAAAAATAGAAAAAAATAGGGAAAAAAAACATTAGCATAAAGGACAACAAAAAAAAATAGACACTATTTCTCAAATGTTATAAATTAATATATATAAATAATTAATATATATATATATATATATAATAGATAATATCATATAATAATAGATAATAAATAATTGATATTATGTTGATTTACCATTCATATATTTTATTATAATCACAGTTGTTTTATATTATTTGTAGTTTAAAATATCATTAATTTTTAAGAGTTCATGTGTTGATTTATGTTGCCATAATGGACGAATCGTAAATAATTAAGAAGGAATTGATGCTATGTTTATTGGATAATTATGTAAATAGTAATAATAATAATAAGGATGATGATAAGGATAATGATAATAAAATTATTTTTAAATAATTAAAAGTAAAATTGTGAGGTTTAATGAGAGATTGTCATGTGGCATTAATTGGAGTCTTTTATTAATATTTAGATTAGTTTTAAATAAGCTCAATTTTTACCAATTGGTTGATAATACGCTCAACTTTCGATTTGTATCACACAACTCGTAACTTTCAACCTATTTTCATTTGTTACTCCCAAATTAACTAAATCCTAACTCAGTTAGTTTTTTGTTGATGTCGCACTTGTGTAGTGACGTGACATTTTTTTAGCTGACGTGGCATCTAATTTGGCTTTTTGATGATGTGGCATGTGACTTGGTTTTTTTATTACGTGGCATCTGATGTGGCACTGGTTTGGTGAGGTGGCATCTTACGTTAGCAAACTAGGTTAGTTTGGGAGTGATATTGGAAAATAAGTTAAGAGTTGTGTTGTATAAATCAAAACTTGAGAGTGTTATCAGCCAATTGGTGAAAGTTTGAGTTATTTAAATTCAATATCCCTTTTTATTTTAATAAATTAGTTTTCGATTTCTAGATTTCATAACATAAACCCACTCGCATTTTATGTGAAGTCACATCTTACAGTTCCATAACATAAACACACTCACATTTTATGTGAAATGAGTTTTTAAGACCCGCGCTTTGCGACGGAATCGTAAAATCAAACAAAAGTGTGGAACCATTAAATCGAACAAACTATATAAATAAAAATATTGAACTATGTACATGCATTATGGAGTGTGAAATCGAACAAATAACATATTCTTAGTTACAATTATAAAAGAAATTAGCACTGAAAATAGTGAGACAAATAAACTGTATCTTCAATAATTATTTTATATGACTATAGTATCTTATTCTTAGCTAATTAGTTGATAGCAATGTAATCATTTATCATTAAACTAGTCTAATAAGTTCCCGTGTAATACACGGGTGGCTAAACAACAAAAAAATTATACTTTAATACATAAATACTTTATTACATCCTGGTGATATTGAGCTATAAGAGAGTAACTGAGTGCTTCTCTTTGACATCCTAAAGTTATGTATATTGATCGTAAACATAATTTTTCACAATGTCTAAGTACCCGTGTGTTACACGGATGGTCTCATATGAAATTTCAGGGAAAGAGTAATCACTGTCTTTCCTACCAGTGTGTACAGGATAAAATGGTCCACCAGCCTATAAAAAAAGGATCAAATATTAGTAATCAAGATGCTATATAGTTATATCCTCTCAGATATAAGTAACTCTAACAGATGGTTTACCAATTGCAATTGCAATCCATTGCCCATCAGGCGAAAAGTAAACATGGTTTACCAGCTGTAAAAAGCAGAAAGATTCAAAAGGCCATGTAAACTTCAAAATAGATTTTAATGTGAATTGAACTATTGAAGTAAAAATTAAGTCTTTTAAAATTGTAAGTAAAAATTATAATTTTATATTGTAACTCACACATCTAGGTGTGCACTTATTCTAAGTTTCAGGTTCCTTAAGTATGATAAAATATTACAGACGAAAGGTAGGACTGATACATACAACACCGCTTGTGTAACATAACAATCTTAGAGATGGACCTACTATAGCATGATCATCAATCTAGCTTAAGCGGGCCCAAACTCAAGATAACCGTGTTCAATAATTGGGGTGCACATTGAGGCGTGATGCTATCTTCTGCCCCAGAGACTGGTAAGCCTGCAACAACACCACCCAAAATGTACCAACTCAGCATATATTTCTAAAGAAAGTTTTTAAGCCTGTTTTGGCTCGTACTAAAAAATCACATGTTTAGATTGGCCCGTTTATCCGTTACTCAACCCACCCATTTTACCAGCTGTAACTTCTTCCATTTGACGTAAACTTATTAAGAACACGATGCATTGAAGTTCTAAACTATACTAAAGGTATTTTTTTTGTAAATATAATGGGATGGATGAACGTTTTCTTTTGTGGGAATGAAAGTAAGACTTAAGATGGGAAGCGTGTACAAACCTGGGTCCAGTAGGAGATCCAAATACTGCGGAGTTCATGGGTTACCCGTGGGTCAGACAATATCTTACACATTCGGACAATGAATCTCTCTTGCCTATAGAAAGATCAGACATAGTTTAGCAAATTTATGGCATCTTGGAATATTTTAAAAAAACAAACCATATAAAACACGTACCTGGCTAGATCCCATGATCGGTATCTGTCTCCGGGCTGCTTGAAATCGTTATATTTTGGGATCACAGTCTGCATTCACAAAATTAAAATAAAAAAAATAAATAAATAAACACATTCATTTACTTGGTGCTTGTTACTATTGAGGTGGCCCTTTTGCCCAAACTCAAGTGGCCCATCACCCAACCCGTCCGTTCTCTCTCTACCTGTGTACCAAATATATATTTATTAAGATGAAAGTTGAGCTGTAAAATTAAAAGCTATATGACATAATTTAAAAGCAACTACAATAGCTACAGTACTCTTATGAGAAATACTAAAGTGTATGAATTAAATATATATTATAATCAGTGGCGAAGGTTAGTTGGTGTTCGGGGGTGCACCCGCCCACCCCAATGTTTCGGTTAGAAGTGTACAGGTTCCAATTTTTCGTCCGAAAATTTTAAAAATTATATAGGATCGTCTCCCCCCAATTATTTTTCCTAAATATTTATACAATATATAAATTAAAGTAAAGTTTGTTACCACTTTGTATATCCTAAATATTTATACAATATACAAATTAAAGTAAAATTTGTTATCACTTTGTATATAAGTGATGGGTAGTTTTGTAAATATATTTTAAGTCTTATTTGTTTAACCCTAGATTACACACCACACAATAAACTTAATCGCAAGTTTTTATGTGTAAGAACGGGTCCTTTGAATGAATGAAATTTTTTGACTTTATTTGCAACTATTATTATTTGACCTGACCCGAATCAATAGCTGACCCGACCCGAAACATAACGATAGGAAAAAAGTTGGATCCCATCACTTTACGCCCCATCGAAACTTTTGGTCAAGCTCCGCCACTGATTATAATTTCATGAATAGGGGGTATTAAGGAGCATCAACAATACTATCTTTCGGTTTGTAAATATAAAGAAATAAAGAATACATGAGGTAACTTATTTCTTAATTAAAAAAATAAACGAAGTAACTAACTCTACATGTAACCTTCTTAACCCGACCAAACCGACACTTTATTTAAATGACACGTTTGAAGTGAAAGAAAAAATTCCATTACTTATAAAAATGTTAAATTATAACATTGAACTGAAAAAATCGAATAAAAAAATCACAAATTGTTAAGAATTATTTATAAAAGAGAACACCATGTATTAGTTCATCTGAAACCCTTGTTTATATGCAAGCAATCACATCTTCATCCTATTATAATACAAAACAAACAAAAAACATAATTGTCATAATCACTGTAAAACTAAACCAAACAATTTTGAATAACATGAGTTTATTTTCGATCTATAGAAACATACATGGTTAGTTATTTACTCACCGACCATCGTTGACCTTAGACCTAGAATTGGCAGAACCACTATCTTGATCCTTATCAACAACCCGATTTTGTTACATAACCCCTTAATTAGTATTTTTATAAATTGAGGAATGACAATAACAATCACTAAAAGCACCAAGAAAAAAAAAAGAAGGGGTGCAATAGCTTTTGAAATCGTTGATAAGAAGGAAGCAGCAAGAACCTTGTAAAAAATTTACGATGAATGAGCGGTTTCTGGAAGCTAGTATGTTTGGGTGTTGGTGTAGTGTGGTAGCAGAGGAGTGTAAAGATGCACATTCAATCCGGTTTGAAAACTAAAACCGGCTAACCAACCCGAACAGAAACCGGTTTATAGTTGGTATATATAGAACCGGTTCAGAGCTGGTACAAACCGTAGGTTTTTAACTGGTTTGTATTCCTCTCATTTGAAACCACTTTAAAGTTGAACCGAACCAATAAAAAACCAATCAACACCATAAGAAAACTACTAATACATGATATTTAACACAAATTTAAATTGAAAGCGAAAAAGTAACCTTTAGAAGCACAACAATAGCCATTGGTGAAAGGGCTTTCTTGGAAAAAAAATCCACATTTTATTATCAAGAAAACAGATCTACTTCAACTTATCATCTTAATTTATCAAGAAAACAGATCTACTTCAACTTATCATCTTAATACATATATAATTTCACTATGAGAGCATATATATACCTCTAAGAATTTGAAGAACACATGTAACATCAGTGGGTAGCATGCTTTAAGTGGGTAGCCGTCGTCACCTTGAAACACATCATCTTTGACCTCTTTAAACTCAGCTCACAATCATCTCTACAACACATAAATATTTTATATGGTTAACAATACACGTATTCACAATTTCAAGCTATTGTAATGTCTAAACATACTAACCCTTTAACCAGTATGTTACCCAAATTTTTCACACAATCTTTGGTTAATTAACTCATTAAAACATATCCCTTTCAATCCTATTCAAAACAACACTGGAGGTCACCTAAATGGGACATTCAGCTACTTAAATTATAACCGTCAATATACAATATACGATTTAATAAACCCTTCCGAGACAATTAACTCCTTTTACATGATCAGTCGCAATGATATTTAAAAACAATTAGAAAAGAGGGGTTATGAACTCACCTCAAGTGTATACACACTTGGCTAGATTTCCACATGGTTGTTTCGACCGAAACCCCCAAGCCGTCATTCACTGGCGCTTTCAACTGACACCGGCAGCCCCTACAGCCCTGTCATGAAGATCCATATTAACTCGAAAGCCAAAGGTCACTATTATCCACATGTGGACAACTAATGAAACCAAAACTACAAATCCACAGTATACAATCTATCTAAAAAAGTGAAGAAAGCCTGAAACGACAACTAACATAAACTAAAAGCAAAGTAACATATGTCAACACGAAAATCATGCCAACACCAATCACAAACTTAAAGGAGAAAACCACCAGGTTTGTTATTAGACATCTATTCAAAGGCCATCTTTGGCAACTTTAACAAAAAAAGTAATTACGCAGCTAACGATGTTTAACACAATATCTCAAACAAATAAAGACGAAATCCATCACATGCAAACAATGATCACTCATTATGTCAATTTAAGGTCGCAAGCGTAGTCAACTGCAGCATATGCTCACCATGAATCTCATTCAAGGTCATCTTAGATTGGTATTATGGTAAAACAAACTTAACATGCATAACAAAGACGTCAACATTCAACACTACAGTAAACAAAGCTAATACGCATGATAAAGATGTGAACAACTCTCACATCGGACAGGATCAATGGGAATGGATTGAAGGAAAAGGGATAAGATTTTTTTTTCGGTTGGGGTATTGAAGAAGCAATTGGTTGAATTTTACCTAACATCCGCAGCTACAAGTAGCAGATTTTACGGTTTGTCTAACCTACAATGACGGCGCAACACGCGGGTTTTCCATTCTAGTTATCGCTAAAAACAACGTTTTCAAACAGTTCGTCTAACCTACAATGATCAAGTTAAGTGCTCAAACCATATAAAGATGGATTGATTTAGTTCACAGTAGTAATATATTTCAAAGTACTTACTGATCATAACCACATTCACAGTAGTAATATTTCAATGTACGCAAGTCTGAACTAAATTTCAAAGTACTTACCGATCATAACCACAGGTCAACCTTTGGGTTCATCAGAGTGATCTTTACCTTCTGAAAGTGTGGGGTGATTCTTAGATTCATCGGGGTGATTCTCAGATTCCGCAGCAGGTAGTGTTGGGAGGTTAGGAGGTATTATTTCGAGAATGAAACGAAAGGCCTGTTTAGCAAAGTGTCCAGCAAATGGTTTCGCAACTTTGAAAGCAGCAGAAAGGAGGCGGCGTTCAGCTGGGAAAGGTAGAATCTTTGAAGCAATGTCAATTATATCTACTGGCTTCTTCTTGTCCTCATTTAGGCTGTTTTTCAAATATATCTTCAGAAAATCTCGGTCAAAGAAAGCATCAACGCTTCCGTAGAGCTGATAAAAAAAATAGATACAAACACAATTAATTAATCAATCAAACATTGTCTAAGCAATTTTATATGTATTGTAAATTATAAATAAGTAAACCAAACAAACAATTTTTTCCTTAAGTTAGGTGCTAGCTCACAGAACCAAATGTCGTTTGTTAAACAATTCATGTTCATCCTGAGATGTTTAACACGTCTATTGAACCCGAAAAAGCCATTTTCTTAAAAACTAATAGGAACATGGATGCGACAACATGTTTAACACGGTTGATTATGAGGAGTTCAATAACACATATGGCATGGCATGTTAGCACAATTATTGACATGACTCACTAAACACGGTTAAGAAATAAAAGGACCGGTAAATAAAAGCTATCAAAAACCATGATCCCATTTTACTTCAATATATACAAAGCTACATTATTTTGATAAATAGGTCATAAACATGTTTTTACGTACGATGTATTAATCTACATATCTATGACAATAATTTAAAAAGGCATACCTTCGGTTTTTTTGAACGAATAGTAGCTTCCAGATCTTTATTTGGATCAGTGCTTTCCTTGCTTACATTAGACCCAGATCCATCAGGTTTTTCCACTCCGAAACCATGGGGTGTCACATCCACCAAAGTGACACCAGTGCCCTGTCCCTCCTAAACAAAAAAAATCAAGTGTAACTAACTATTAAAGGCAGTCAAACTAAACCAAAATTTTTTAACACAACAACCGTACCACAGCAACGACTGTTATCTGGAGTGAAGTTCCAGGTTTAACAGTTACGGTCACACTGGAAAAAAAATCAAGTGTCAAACTAACTATTAATGCCAGTCAAACTAAACCAAATACAGTGTTTCAGATTCAAACCTTTCTTTCATGCATGCTCTAAGTGAAAACGGACGCCAGTTCTTTCCAACCGGCTTGAAACTAAACCGATTGAAACGATTGAATTCCCTAAATAAGGCACACGGAGTGATTAATCAACTAATAATCGATAAAAACCTATTGAATAACATGAAAAAAGGCACATGGAGTGATTAATCAACTAATAATCGAAAACCCTAGATGCCCTCTGTTTTGCAATTAATAGTGAATAAACCCCCAAATCACTACTCAATTTGCAAAACCCTAGATACCCTCTGTTTTGCAATTAATAGTGAAATTACCTACCACTTAGCCCTCGATTTGAAAAGACGATCATATGATAAGAAATTAAATAGATTCAATAACTGAAGAACACAAAAAAATTGAAAGATCGCTAACCTGTTTGTTTTATGAATAAGAACGACAGAGATTAGGATCGTAGATGATGAAGGAACACGATTAGCGTGAAAGAAAAAGAGGAGAAAAGTATTGTCGTTCAATTCTCAATTTCCTGGCTTCTCAACAATGTCAATTTGATTAGGTTTTGAGATTTAAAGAGAAATCAATTTGCCTGGAGAATGATTTTCAAATTGAAGAAGAGCGTAACTGATTGAGAGAATTGATTAGGTTTCCAAATTGAAGAAGAGCGTAGGTAAGAAGAAGGAAAATGCCGCCCAAAAAAACTATTCTCTGGCCAAAGAGCATTGCCACATCAAAGGTCAAAAAGTCAACATTATTTTGCTTTAGTATAATAGATAGATTGATATGGTGCGAAATAAAAAGAGAGATGTTGAGTTAATTTTTGAACAAAATTTCTCTATTTCTTAAAAATGCTTTTATATCCATAAACCACTTTTTTAAAAAACCAGCCCACTGTAAATGTAGGGTCAATGAAACAGTTGGCCACCATTCTCCAAATCAAAGAAAATATAGACCAAAAAACATCACCACCATCCCCCACCGTGAGATCTCCTCAAACCATCACCACCGGTGACTACCATGGCATCTCCACCACAACCGGAGTTTCGATTGGTCTTGCTCTTTCTTCACCATCTTAATCTGCATTTTCTTGTTTTTCTTGATATTCACGATTTTATCTCAACTTCATCCAATTCCTGCAACCACCTCCTTTTATCCTACACTTACATAACCGGATCCATGCTCTCACCCGAGATCTTCATCTTCATATCATCATTGCCACACACCTCCTAATCCGGCATCCAATCCGACCTCCTGGGTTTCTGATGTCATTAACGAACCCCCATGTTCAAGCATCGAGGACGACGGTAAACATTTCAGGTCGGACCAAACACACTCATTCTCTCATCTGACCCTCTTACTACCAGTCTGCGACCATCTTCGAAAAACCCCAGAACCATCACTGCCTTAATAGATTTGCAAAGAGAAAGAGGAAGATGATACGAACCAAGTCATAATCACAATTGATCCAAAGAAAGGCACATATCAGAAGAGAGTATGGTAACCGAGAAAAATCATTAAGGTTCTGCCCATGGTGGTGGGAGGAGATAATCAGGAGTGAATAAGAAAGACAGTGAGAATGAGAGAAGCTTGAGAGTGAGAGGAAGACAGAGAGAAAGAGAGCGCGTGACCAATGAAAAGAGACAAAATTGAACAGTAAATTTGTGTGTATGAAAAAATTTGATAAATTATAGAGGGGGAAATACACTACTTACCATGAGAATGTCTTCTTGACATGAAGGACCGTTTGATGGATTAAATTGTTACAAAAAAGATAGTTATGGCTACAAAAGAATCTAACGAACATGAACACAACCTTGTTTGTGTTAATTTGTTAAGAAAATAATGTGTTCATGAACACTTACCGAACAAGATTTTTTGTTCATGTTCGTTTCTTAAGGAAATGAGCGTGTTCCTGTTCAATTGTGTTTGTTTGTTAATTTTAGATACCGGACAAAAGCGAACATAGACGAACGTTCGTGAACATAGACGAACGCAAAGGAAGGCAAACAAACACAAATAGGCGTTCATGAACATACAGGAACACAAACCACCCTTGTCTTGTACTGAGAAAATGACAAAGAACACGAGCGCAAAAAAAACCTTAAATCGGAGACTGAAATGAGAGCGGCATCACGTCTGCCTTGAATGGGAGTAGGAACGACAAATTTTAACTAGGATTTCCAACAAGTAAGGAGTAACATTAATACATAATACACTTTATTTAATAAATAACTAGTAAGTGTGCCTGCCGTGCGTTACGGCGGCGTCAAAACATACAGTAAGTCGAATTTATATCGTCGAATAAAAACGTATTATATTTAATCTGGCTTGTTTCCGAACAAAACTTACGTCAAAACGTAGATCAACTGAAAACGTACATAAAAATAGTCATGAAAACGTATTATCTTTGACTCTTGTCATTTAAAAAAATAATGTCGAAACATAAACCAACTTAAACTTATACCTACACGTATATAAAAATAAGCACATAAGAACATAAAAGTTTTTTTTAAATTAAAGAATGAAAGTACGGGAAATAAACTTTAAACTTTAAAATCTCAAGGCAGTTAAAATGACATTTTATAAAAATTAAAAAGGGTATAAATATAAATATTGAAAGTTGATAGAAAATTAAAAAGTGAAAATAGTAATCACACCTTTTAATATATATTAGTTTTATTAATAATGACATAACAATTTTACATTTTTAATACATATCTACATTTACATTTACATTTACATTTACATTCCATAAATTTAGAACAATTTTGTGCATAAAGTGTTATACTTCATGTTTTGGGGGTTTTCAAAAAATATTTTATTTTTTAACTTTAACTAAAAGTTTTTTATATTTTGCAATTTTAACCCATATAAATTGTTTTTTTCACTTTTAACTCAAAGTTTCGTTATTTTTAATTTAACCTCACAATATTTTACCTTCAACTTTGGTCCCTATACTTTTCATCTTTCGCAAATTTTCGTTTTATGTTTCGTTCTAAATTTTGCGAGTTAAGACGGCGCGATGTGCGTGTGTCGTTTAACGGTTTTTTGTTTCGTTCAAAATTATGCGAGTTAACACGACGCAACATGCATGTGTGGTTCAATGTTCTACATTTATTTTTTTTCATTTGACAAGTTCATCGCAACGCGCGGGTCCTGGATCGACTCATTATTGGTAGTCGTTGACGGTGGTGTGACATTAGTGCTATTTGACATGGTTTTACACCCCCGCCGCAACGCGGGAGTCGGGAGAGCTTAAATCTAGTTAGTTTTATTAATAATGACATAATAATTTTTACAATTTTAATTTAATATATATTAGTTTTGAGATTCATATTATAATATATTTACATTTTTAAATATATCAAATATTATTATAGTTATGATGATATGTATGTTATTTATTATAATTTAATATATTATATAGATTCTTAAAACATAAAACTATAAAGAAAAGTAAAAAAATGTATATATGAAAATCTCATTGGGTATACCTTATACATGTGGCCATGTGGGTATGTCTGGGTAATGAGCCAGGTACGAGACAAGATTTTACAACCGGGTATGAGTATAGAATTAGCCCACTTAGTAGAGACATTTACTTTTTGGAGAGGATGTCACAAGTTTAAACCTTGACGAAAGGGTGTTATAATTATTGGTGTAAAGTAACAATCAATACAAGTTTATTTGCAAAAAAACGAGAGTTCCTATACTCCGATTTATAAATATCGAGTAACGAATCGATCCCCTCTTTGCGTCTATAGTTCCCAGAATTACGATTTTGCGCAATTATTAGTTAGTGGAATATACAAAAAATATTTGTTATGTTAAAATCTAACACTGCATCAAGTTCACTAAAATGGTTTTACAAAATCAAAGAGGTTTATATAAAAGAAAATTTTCTATTATAATAAACCAAATACGGTCAAGACTTTTTATAAAATTAATTATAGTCTTGTAGTCACTAGAGAGACATTCATAGTGATAAAGTAAACAAGAGATAAAAAGAATAGTAGAAAGTTTGGAAGAAACTTATTTCTATTCGTATCATTATTCAATCTCAGTTATATACACACACTTTCTATGCGTATCAATAATTAATCTCATATATATACACACATTAACGCTACACGATATTGGGCGTCATACTCATGTCACTTCAGTAAAAAAAAAAAAAAATCAATAGTACCACCCTCCACCCTAGCCATACCGTGAGCGCCATTAGGGGACGCTATTAAATGTCAGCAACTGCAATAGTGAACAATAGCGAGATGTTGTGTGTGTGAGTTATTTAAACAAAGGGGACGCCACTGGTGAGAATAAGAAAGAAGGGGTTTCATCCCATACCATGCTAGCTATTAAGAAGAGCCTCTACTACCTTCAAACCATACCCTATAGCCTAATGCAATATCTAACCGACTATATCATAAACAAAAATATCGATAATGATAAAAAATTATGTATGTAATGTTGATCATTCATGACACTTACTTTTAACAAATGGAATTAATTTTAAATACTTATGATTCAACAATCAATCATAAATGAATATTAATTCTTTGCATGATGGTATTTATTTAGCTGTTACAGAATTAATCAGGCCAACCCTAATTTTGTCTCTTAATCCACTGTAAATCATAATGTACCTTTCAAATTCCTTCACCATGTTCTTCTCAAAGTTGAACTATTTCTCCTCACCATGTTACACTAAACAAAACAAACAAAAATGTCTTTCTTCGCAATCCGCTCGTAGTTTTTTACATCTCAATCGTTTAATCAGAAACAAGAGAGAGGTGATAATTCGGTGTTCTTCGCCCAAGAAGGTAAACTTTTTATACTTTCTTTTTCCTTATCTACCGGTTAACGAAATGAACGAACATGAACAGTTCTTGTTCGTGTTCATAATTAATATATCTTTAACCGAAAAACATAAACAATGTTTGTTCATGTTCGTTCTTAAGTATTTTAAACAAACAGTTCGCAACAATTTACTGAACAATGTTCGTTTATGTTCTTTAATGCGATGCTAAATTTGCAAATTAAAATTAATTGCTCCTAGAATTGGACTCATAGAAAACGGGCTAAACACAAATGGTTTTAAAAATATATATATAATTCATGTGGATAATGATTCATTATTTGAAATAATAAATAAATTCGAATGAATACTCAAAAGAAAGTAAACTAACATCAATGAACAGATATAAACGAACATAAGTGAACAAATTAAACGAATAAACAAGAACTACGTTGTCGTATTCGTTAATTAATTGAACAGATATAAACAAACTTAACATGAGTTAGAACCTACTACATGTACATTTACTTTACTTTTCCTTTTTAAAACATACGTTACATACCTTTTTGTATACATCTTTCTTGGTGTTATTGTTTTAGATTTTTTTGATATTAGTTTTATTTTTATTTTTATTTTAGGTTATCGTTTTGAATTTTATTGGGGAAAAAGGTTTATATAGTGAAGTATGCATAGGTTATTAGCTCTTTTTAGGATAATATTTTGCCTCGATGCATAGGTTTATTAGCTCTTTAATATTTTTGCCTGCATGACTTTTAAAAATAGGATTAAAATAAAGTCGGATATATAGAATCACTTGGTAGAGACACGTGTTTCTTAAAACGAAGGTTCAAACCTAGACAAAAAAGTAATTTAGATTATTGATACAAATTAGATAAGAGTAAGTTTTGCTGTTAAAAAAAATTAAAACCCCCCTTAAATCAAATCAGTTCAACATGTCAAAAGTCGACCAAAGTATGCTATTCAATTATTCATGGTTTTTTTTTTCTTTAAACAAAAGTGATACAATAGTTAATAGATTGTGTGTAGCATGGTTGTTAATAGCGAATAGTGGACGATAGCGACAAGCTACCTATACGCTGTGTAGCGACGGCGATGAAATAGCGGGCACTATTTAATGTTTAGTGATACATAGAAAGAAGATAATTTTAGAAATATTTTATATGTGTATTTTATCAAAATATGTAAAAAACGAAAAGTTAGCTATTTTATAGGCATATATAATTGTTTTTATATTAAAACAAAAAAAACCTAGAACCCTGCTATATTCACACTACGAAGGCGTCAAAATCAGATTGCGACCTGCAAACGCATCGTCATGCTAAACGTTATAGCGAGCGCTGTGCTCGCTACTAACAACATTAATAATAGGGTTACATAGGGGCTCTAATGCTCTATATATCGAGTATGATATTACACAACAAGACCTTGTAGAATGAGAATGTGATAGCTCTAGAGTGTGAAAATAAATAAACTAACCTCTCGCCTACCAATAGATACACAAAGAGAGATATGGTTTGGAGTCCGGGGGGGGGGGGTCTTACTGGAAGTAGTCTTTCTAACCCTTGGGATAGATATGTATTGTTTTCTCTACATCCCCTTCCCCCAAACCATGCCAATAACTCTGCTATGGGCGGGATTTACTGAGTACGGTTATTGATGTTGCTGCTCTTGTCAAGAATTAACGCTTATTACCATCAATAAGCAATACTAGTTAACTATTACTTTTTTTACATAACTTTCAAGTAGAGTTTCAATCTAGCATTTATAGATATTTTTCACTTTGCAACAATTTTTATTAGCTAGGGAAGTAGTGTCACACAACTAAATGTGTGTTACTTTTACTTCTTTATGATATTATCCACTTTTATTAGAATGAAGGTTCTGAAAAACAAATATCAAAACTTGAGAAAAAACACACATCACAACATGGGGAGTATGATGGGCCTGATCATCAGTTTGCTGCAATGCTTGAAATGGATGTCTTAGAAGACACCCCTGGAGTAAGATTTGATGACGTGGCAGGGTTGAGTGAAGCAAAAAGACTTCTAGAAGAAGCTGTGGTTCTACCTTTATTGATGCCTGAATATTTCCAGGTATGATACTTGGTTTCAGTGAAACTTTTTTTTTTTTTTTTTAACGGCCAACAGAATCAATCCCGAGCACTCTTGGGGCACCCACTGGACAAACGGAGTACTCCGAGAGTAACCCGAGTCCACCACGAATTCCGGAGAAAACCCGGTAACCCACCCGCCCGTAGGCACGGCAGTAGAATTACCGGTAAAACCCGTTTGGCTCAAGGATCCAACCGAGGTTTCCCTGGGTCTCCTATCATTGCCCACCAGTGCCTCACTCTGCACCAAGTAGGAGTCGAACCTGCATCTCTCAAGAGAAATGCAAGCCCTCCACCACTTGATCTAGAGATCATTGGCTGTTTCAGTGACCCTTTTGTGCCTTGAATGCGCCTCAAGAATAATTATTTATGAAAAGATAAAAGAGTAAAATGCACGGATAGTCCCTGTGGTTTGGTGAAATTTCACCTTTAGTCCTCAACTTTTCAGAATTACACTCTTAGTCCCTGTGGTTTGACAAGTTGTCACTCGGATAGTCCCAAAAGTGGATGAAGGTTACTCGGATAGTCCCTGTGGTTTGACAAGTTATTACTCGGATAGTCCCTATAGTTTGACAAGTTGTTACTCGGATAGTCCTTGTCATTTTACACCCACTTAACTAGAAAAACTAACCAACATCCGCTTTGGGGACTATCCGAGTAACAACTTGTCAAACCACAGGGACTAAGAGTGTAATTTTGAAAAGTTAGGGACTAAAGGTGAAATTTCACCAAACCACAGGGACTATCCGTGCATTTTACTCAAGATAAAAAAAAGAAAGTTAGGACACAAGTGTTACGGGTCAACCCAGCCCACTGACCCGACGTGTTGAATCATATGATAATTTCAGGGAATTAGAAAGCCATGGAAAGGTGTTCTTATGTTTGGTCCACCTGGCACTGGGAAAACGCTACTCGCTAAAGCTGTTGCCACGGAGTGTGGGACCACATTTTTTAATGTTTCTTCTGCCTCCTTGGCTTCAAAATGGCACGGAGAAAGTGAACGCATGGTTCGATGCTTGTTTGACTTGGCCCGCGCTTATGCTCCAAGCACAATATTCATTGATGAGATTGATTCTCTTTGCAGTTCTCGTGGGTGAGTTTTCTCTTTTCCTTTAAATTTGGTCAAAATATTTGTTTACTAGAGACGGAAATAGGAATGGCAATGGGCCGGGCTTGGGCCGGGTATTGGTAATCCCAGGCCCGTACCCGGTTGTAATTCTTTGTCCCATACCCGGCCCGTTACCCGTCGGGTATCGGGCATACCTTCGGGTATCGGGTATACCCGTTAATTTCTTAAAGATACCCGTTGGGACAAATTTGCAATTTTTTAATTTGATGTTTATATAATTTACTATTTTAATGACGATAACAAATGAAAATATGATTAACAACTTACATATCATATTCAGACCACATATACTAAACTAAATTAAAATGATTACTTAATTAAGTAATTGTATTAGGACCACCTAATTGCATAAAACATCCATATAATAAAGGATGATTGCTTCCATATCTAATATACATACTCAAAAATAAGTTATATGTTCAATAAACACTTGCCATATACATATCCACATATGACTATAGAGAAGGTAATAAGTGCATGTACTAAGTTTATATATATATATATGGAAATCTATAATATGATACTTTCGGGTATTATTCGGGTAAATAGGCCGGGTATCGGGCGGGTATCACTAAATCACATACCCGTACCCATACCCGGATTTTTTCTATTTTTAAGCCCATACCCGGCCTATGCCCATTGGGCTTCGGATATACCCGGCCCGTATGTTTCGGGTTTCGAGTATACCCGTCGGGCTTGGGTTTTTTTGCCTTCCCTAGATAGAATAATGGTTGTTACTTGTTAGCGCTTACACCCCCCCCCCCCCCCTCAAGTTGTGTATGTAATGTACAAGCGCTATATTTCAAATTTTCATGTATATAGAGCCACAGGGGAAAGTCAGGCTTCAAGAAGGGTTAAATCCGAACTTCTAGTTCAGATTGATGGTGCAAACAGCTCAAGAACTAATGAAGATGGTAGCCATAAACTAGTGATGGTGTTGGCAGCTACAAACTTTCCATGGGATATAGATCAAGGACTAAGGTCTATTCTTATATTATGCAACTTCTTGTCCTAAAATTATTTTCCACAAAAAAATAATAATAAATAAACAATTCAAGAAGTCTACTACAATTAGAACATGTGTACTGGTTAAACAAAATAATGCCCCCACCATGGGGCATTATTCGACACGTGACAGTCCAGTCAGTATGGGGCGTTATTGCAAAAGTGGCGTAGTGGGAATAATGCCTCATAATGCCTCTTCCAATCATTAAAAAAAAAAAGCAAACTACTATCATTGGCCAGTCAAACCTTATCCACTCCCATTGGCACTCCCATTGGCCCATGCAATTCCTTTTCAGCGTTATCATAAAAACGCCAAACTCAACTTTGTGAATTTTTTTTTATAAAAAAACGCCCCATGTAATGGTGATGGGGGCGTTTCCGGGCGTTTTTTTTTTTCAATTTTTTTTTTAAAATAACACCCCACTACGGGTGGTCTTAATATTGTAATTGCCTATGGCATTATAGCCTAGTGACATCTTAAGGGTATAAGGAGTGGTTAAACACTTTAAAGTGGCAAACCAAAAAACCGACCAATGAGAGCGCGCCATGTCAATTAGGCAAAAGTGTTTAAACTTTGGTGAAAAATGTTGGCAATGGTTTAAACACTTGGTGAAGTGGTAAACTATTTTTAAAAAAAAAGGAAAAAGGTGTGATTGGTTGAGATAGGAATGGACCCCACCCCACACCCCCCTCTCTCTCTCCCCTTCCTCCTTCCCCGCGTCGGTAATGCATCACCGATTACCCCCCCTTTTTCGGTAAAATGAAAGCGGTAACCACCTTGGCAGTGGTTTACCGATCGGTAAACATGGTTTGCCGTGGGTGATCTTTTCCCACACCGTATCCCCTAAGGGTGGGATAAAGCTTAGGGACCATTAGGTCCTGGGTCGATTCCCACAATGGGGGTTTTTCCCAGATTTATTAGGTTTTCTCCTGAATTGGTGTATATGCATTATAGCCTAGTGGAGATGGATATGATCGGGTGGTGACGTTTCTTTGTTTATTTTGGGGAATGCAGGCGGCGATTGGAAAAACGTATATATATTCCTCTGCCAAATTTTAAGAGTAGAATGGAGCTTATAAAGATTAATTTGAAGACTGTTAAGGTGAATTCATTTATTTGATCAAATATTTGTTCGGTTCATGTTTTTGAAGATATATTCTAGAGTAAATTACACTTTGGGTCCTCTATGTATTATACAAATTATTAAACGTGACCTTTAAAAATTTAATTACATATTATGTCCAAGGGGGAAGGTTCTATGTAGAACACTAAATATTGCGAGAACACGCAGAACAAAATGAATCATTCATTTTTTCAATCCTAAAAACCAAAAAATTTAAATGAAAATGTTATAAATGTAAGATTTATTGTTTCTCATACTAGAATTTAAAAGAAAATATGAAAAATCTTCAGTTTTTAAATAACCTACACACATGTAGGTTATGTGTAGGCTAAATTACCTACATGTATGTAGAATATGTGTAGGGAAAAATATATGATTTTTTTATGTATATATAATAAACATATGAATGTAAGAAACAAAAAAGTTAAGAAATATGAACGTTAAATCCAAAAATTTAGTGATTTAGAGTTGTTCTTTTTGTTCTCGCAATAATTAGTGTTCTGTAATAATCCTTATCCTTATGTCCAAAAACACCATGTTATGTAATATTTTATGTCCTTTTAACCTAACTGAGTTAATTATCTTAGTTAGGTTAAATCAAGGTAAGAACAATATTGTCCTTTCACATACCATAAAGGACACAAAGTGTAATATACTCAGTTAGTTATCATTAAGGACATAAAGTGTGATTTACTCTTGAAATCATTTTTATCTTTTAGTTAATATTAAAAGTAAACTAAAAGACAAAATGTTTTTAAGAGTAAGTTACATTTTGTGTCTTTAATGATAACTAACTAAGTATATTACATTTTGTGTCCTGTATGGTATGTGAAAAGACAATATTGTTCTTATCATGATTTAACCTAACTAAGATACTTAACTCAGTTAGGTTAAAAGGACATAAAATGTTACATAACATGGTGTTTTTGGACATAATATGTAATCAATTTTTTTAAAGGTCACGTTTCATAGTTTGTGTAATACATAAAGGACGCAAAGTGTAGTTTACTCTATATTCTACCTAAATTGTCATAGGCGGCAAAATGGAGGATTTGGTAATGGGTCAAAACGAATATTTTTGGTATGAACCGAAATGCCTAGGGTTCTTTCGTAAATGCTCATAGTTTAAGGAAGATGACGTAGATGGTAGTAAAGTGTAACAAGTCAAAACGAGTACTACTTAGTATGGGTCAAAATGTGTTGGGTTGGTTCACCCGAAACATTTATTTTGTGAGCAATTAACTTGCTAGATATAATTACAAAAAGATAATAACTCAACAATTATCTAAGTGTTTGAAAAAAGAGTAAAATGCAAAAATAATCCCTAAGTTTAGGTCACTTTTGCTACTTTAGTCCAAAAATAAATATTTTGTATCTGGGTCCCGGGTCCTTGAGGTTTTATTTTTGTTGCCATTTTCATTCAATTGACAAACTAGGTTATAATTTTATTTAAATGAGGAAAACGACAAAAAATGGGAGAATTTAACATAAAATTCTAACACAGTTTGTCAATTGGATGAAAATGACAATAAAAATGAAACCTTAGGGACCCCGATACAAAAGGTTTCATTTTTTACTAAAGTGGCATAAACTGAGGGACCATTTTAGCATTTTACTCTTGAAAAAATGATCTCTAAAGTGTTAGAGTTAAAAGCGCAATTTGAGCGACTATTTATCAGTTTGACCCTTTTCTCTTTTAGAAGTTCTATTTAAAGTTTGATGATGAGATATAACCCGAACCACGTAGGTTGTTTTATATAAAATGAACTAGATCATTCTCTTTGATAAAACTAGTATTGTAATGGTATATTAGTTATGTTTATGAGCTATAGAAATAATATAGTTGACAATGAGTGTTGGTAGAGTTAACCCGACCTCCCAACTTGTAAAAAATTTTACCCGTTTGACCTGCTACCCATCCCACTATTTTTCTCATCGAATTTTACAGTTTGAACAAATTTCTATCCATAGAGCTCGGTTTTTGCCAACAAGTTAAAAAAATATACTCACAAGAAAATATGTCTTCAATAATTGTCACTAGACATGTAGTAGCAATATGGACGGTTTATGTAGTATCAAATTTAGTGTCTAATATGATTAAAAAGGTTATATTACTTTGAGAATAAATTATTATTTTACGTATAAATTGATTTACAAGATTTTATGCATTGAAACTTTTATCTTGTTTGACCCCGTTTATACCTTTCCTTTAAGCTAATATTTTTTAATTAATTTTAATAATTTATGATAAAACATAACAATAGGTCTAGTTGTCTAGTTACGATCGTAACAAACAAGGTTTTATTCATGTTCATCT